>NC_091621.1:19369490-19672521 GCF_027580195.1 Bos mutus | reverse complement strand
GAGAATCCCAGGGACAGAAGAGCCTGGTGGGCTGCCATCTATGGGGTCACACAGAGTCGGACATGACTGAAGCGACTTAGCAGCAGCAGCACCATAGATAAGTAAAACTCTCCAAGGAGTTATTTGCATTTAACAAGTAGGGAAGCTTAACTTGTGATACATTCAGACATCATCTGAGATATTACTAAATTAGTCAAAAATAGTCATTAAAAAGGAGCAAAGGAGGTGACTCAAAGGCAGGCAGTGTAATCTGTGATCATTTAAACTAAAAAATATGCTGTTTCATTCACAACCATGTGTCTCTCCTTTGACCAGTTGAATTGACCCTGTTGTTAGTTACTGAGAAAGGGGGCAGTATAGTGGGTTTCCTCTCATTTCTTCTATTTATCACTCAAAAGTCACTGTTTCTGATCTAATTATTGTTGGCATCTCTGATTGTGGAAATTGTAAACCATAGTTACTAGTCCAATAATTGATTGGATATTTAATTGATTTGATAATTAAAAGAATGCACAGCACTTAGTGATTAAAACCAGTCCTATTTTAACAAATACTCAAGAAAAGGTTTACAAAAAAGTTTATAATAGCAGGGACGTGTATGTAAAATGGGTACAAAGTATGAGTACATAAAAGTTATGCCAAAATTAGGCTTTTCACAGTTCTGACAAGGTCAGATATATATGGGTCCTGGGTGTTAACAATGACCACCGCTTTGTACTGCCTTAACTATTTCTTAGAGATTTTGCTCTGGAACTCTTCAACAAAATAGGTTTCCAACAAAGCTATGTAAATTACACTTTTTTTTTTCCCCCTAGAAAATGGAATTTAAGGACAAACTGAAATCTGGCAAACTCTCATTAGCACTGGGTTCATAAAACCATTTAGTTCTGAGACAAAAGTCTACCTAATGGCAATCCCAAACAACGCATGAAAAACCAAAGACTTGAACCTTATAGAAGAAGGAGCATATTCTGCAGAAAAGAGAATGGAGCAACCTCAGAAAAGAGGAGACTGAGAGACTTCTTGCTGTATGGATTTCTAAGTCCTGTGAAATCTAAATGTGCTTTTAACAGGTTTGATACTCTTAAACTAAGTCTGTCTTTTCTTAAGTAAGTTTGAGTATATTTATTGCAGTAGTCTAGTGGTTTCCCCCACTTTCTTCAATTTCAGTCTGAATTTGACAGTAAGGAGTTCATGATCTGAGCCACAGTCAGCTTCCGGTCTTGTTTTTGCTGACTGTATAGAGTTTCTCCATATTTGGCTGCAAAGAATATAATCAATCTGATTTCGGTGTTGACCATCTGGTGATGTACATATGTAAAGTCTTCTCTTGTGTTGTTGAAAGAGGGTGTTTGCTATGAGCAGTGCGTTCTCTTTGCAAAACTCTATTAGCCTTTGACCTGCTTCATTCCATACCCCAAGGCCAAATTTGCCTGTTACTCCAGGTGTTTCTTGACTTCCTACTTTTGCATTTCAGTCCCCTATAATGAAAAGGACATCTTTTTTGGGTGTTAGTTCTAAAAGGTCTTGTAGGTCTTCATAGAACTGTTCAACTTCAGCTTCTTCAGCGTTAATGGTTGGGGCATAGGCTTGGATTACCGTGATATTGAATGGTTTGCCTTGGAAACGAACAGAGATCATTCTGTCGTTTTTGAGATTGCATCCAAGTACTGCATTTTGGACTCTTTTGTTGACCATGATGGCTACTCCATTTCTTCTAAGGGATTCCTGCCCACAGTAGTAGATATAATGGTCATCTGAGTTAAATTCACCCATTCCAGTCCATTTTAGTTTGCTGATTCCTAGAATGTCGATGTTCATTTTTGCCATCTCCTGTTTGATCACTTCCAATTTGCCTTGATTCATGGAGATTTGGTATCTGGTGCCATCACTTCATGGGAAATAGACGGGGAAACAGTGTCAGACTTTATTTGGGGGAGCTCCAAAATCACTGCAGATGGTGATTGCAACCACGAAATTAAAAGACGCTTGCTCCTTGGAAGGAGAGTTATGACCAACCTAGATAGCATATTGAAAAGCCGAGATATTACTTTGCCAACAAAGGTCCATCTAGTCAAGGCTATGGTTTTTCCAGTGGTCGTGTATGGATGTGAGAGTTGGACTGTGAAGAAAGCTGAATGCTGAAGAATTGATGATTTTGAACTGTGGTGTTGGAGAAGACTCTTGAGAGTCCCTTGGACTGCAAGGAGATCCAACCAGTCCATCCTAAAGGAGATGAGTCCTGGGTGTTCATTGGAAGGAATGATGCTGAAGCTGAAACTCCAGTACTTTGGCCACCTCATGCGAAGAGTTGACTCATTGGAAAAGACCCTGATGCTGGGAGGGATTGGGGGTAGGAGGAGAAGGGGATGACAGAGGATGAGATGGCTGGATGGCATCACCGACTCGATGGACATGAGTTTGAGTGAACTCCGGGAGTTTGTGATGGACAGGGAGGCCTGGCGTGCTGTGATTTGTGGGGTCACAAAGAGCTGGACACGACTGAGAGACTGAACTGAACTGAACTGATTGCAGTAGTATATCCTATAACATTGCAAAAGATAATTAAAACAGGAAATTGAGAAGATAGTTAAGGAATTAGAGATGTAGTCTTCATGGATTTTATGTAAAAAAATAATAAAATTGGTTTCATAAGAATATTCTCACCAAAGCCCCCTTCAATAAGACTTCTTCACTTCCACTCAGTTTGTCTCCTCTGAATAGATTTTGATAACTGAGCACACTGCATTTGATGATACATGTATAATTTTTTGAGATAAAATGTTACTTTAAAATCATAAGGTTGAATATTCTGTACATTAGTGCTTTGATCCTAAGAAAATTCCATAAAGCTTTACATTTTTTGAGAGAAAAATCACCCTTTGTAATTTGACCTTTAGTATGTTACATTTTGTTTAACTCTCTGAGTTAAAACTGGTTTATGGAATAAAGTCATGCTAATACACTTGGTATTTGAGGCCTATGTAAAATGCTCATGGGTCATTTTAAAATATCCTAATGAAACTTATATATTTGGATGTGTTCTATCTGTATGCTATCATTTCATGTACAGTCATGTGATTTAACACAATGTGACTGATGAAATCTCTCAGGAGCAGATGTAACTGACAGAACCTAAATTGATGTTTTATGAAAATGTACTCTCGATATGCCTGAAAAGATGTCTTTGATATAGCATCAGGCATTAGCATGCTATCTTTATAACTTATGACTTAAAAGGTTAAAAAGTTCAAATATATCTCTAGAGAAGGCAAGATCTCAAAGTAACAGGAATGATTTAATTTTTTTTCTGATGTTCCCATCTAGACTCTTATTAAATTCTTTTTTTCTATGGAAGAAATGTTCCTCTATAAAACCAGTGATTTGAATTTACCCAATCCTTATTAGTAATTATTGTTTTTTTTTTCCTACTCCCATTATTTATAAGATATTCTAGATATTTGACACCTCAAACCTGTTTAAGTATTTGAATATCCTAATTGATCTTCTGACTCCAGCATATATCCTCTGTTATATATTCCATATAGAAAATATAGTGAAACCCTGATCACATCTTCTATCACAAAACCTAGAGAGAGACTTTTGCCAAAAGTTTCCATGAATAAAAATAAAGGAATCAATCTTCTTGAGAAGATATGCATGTGCTTTAGGTGATGGCAAAGATGACAGGGAGGGGAGGATATATCTCTGTATATTTTGAAGCTGAATTAAGCCATGATTATATTAACAAATAGGCAACTGCTCTTTGAGAAAGGTGGATGTCCTCCAACAAAGGAATTTTTTTTTTTTCTCTTGAGAATTCTCTATGTACTTGGATAAGGAATTAATTGCAGTCCTGGATATGAGTATGAGAACTGAGGAGCTGAATTGTTCTGTATGTTAGATTTGGAAGAAGTCAGAGTTCAAAAAACACCTTAGAAAGCAAGTCACGAGGCTGAGCCTGAGAAACATGGCAGGAGGCTATCATTTGAAGAGCAGAAACAAAAAACAGACATATAAAAATGAACACGTGTAAGGAATATTTTATAAATTCATACATGTTGTAAAATGGCTCATTTGTTTTCATTGTGTAGTATCCCTTTTATGACTGTCACAAATTATTCACTCATTCTGCTGCTGATAGATATTTGGCTTATTTCTAGTTTAAAATTACTATTCATGAAACTGCTATGAACATTCTTGTACATATATATTTGTGGACATTTCTACTCAGTATTTTTGGAAATATATTTGTAATAGTCCTCTGAAGGTACTTCCTAACACCTATCCAAAGTGATTGTAGTGATTTTTTACTCACACTGACAATATAAGTTTTGTCTGTTTCGTGTCCTCATCAGCACTTAGTAATATCAGACTTTTCAGATGGAGCTATTCTCGTGGCTGCACTTCTCACATGAATAATGATGTGAACCATTTTTGCTTGTTTTCTGGCCATATTGAAACTCACTTTTGCCAAGCCCCTGTTCAAATCTTTTGTTTGTTTAATGAGGTTAATGCTAGGTAAAAGAATAATAATTTCATAGAATTTTAAATATATTTTGGATATGAGATCTTTTTCAGATATATGTACTGCTAATATCTTCTACCAGTATGTAGTTTACATTTATCTTAACTTCCTTAATGGCAATTTTGATGGATAGATTGCTTAATTTTATTGAAGGCTAATATATCATAATTCTTTTGTTATTGAAGTTCATGTCTTGTTTAAGAAATCTTTGTCTATATCAAAGATGTAAAGGTATTCTAATGTATAGTCATTTAAAAGTTTTTTGTCTTATCTTCCTAGATTTGATCTATCGGACAGGTCAAGGTGGATTTGTTGTTGTTGTTGTTGCTGATGTAAAGAGTAGTAAATATACAATTTTCCCAGCACCAGTTTTGGGAAAGATCAGCTTTCCATATTGAATTGCAGTCATAAATCAAGTGATAATATATGTGTGTGTATCTGTCTCTGTGCACAGTATTATGTTTCATGTCTCTATTTTATCTGAATTTGTATTTTGTAATTAATAACAGTAACTACCCCTTATTGGAAAGATTTGCAGATTTTCAAGGTAGGAAAATAATAATGTTTATATGCATATAGGAATAGTCCAGCAGTCTTAAATATTAATGATTCAGGAGACAGTAAAATTTTTCTAGAGCAAACTATTCGAATAAGTGGGAAATGTATAGGTAAAGTGATTGGCTTTAGCTGTGAGAAGGAAAGTTCAAATAGAGTAAATGGACTGAAAGTAGAGATTCAGTGAAATAAGCAGCAATGTCATCAGTTTGATGTGATGATGGGAAAGGAAGCAATGATGTTTGATTTAAGAGGATAAATTATGAAATAATTAAGAAAGTGGAAAATGTGAATGCCCAAATTCGGTATAGTCTAATTGCTAGCACCTTCAGGGCTTGATTGAGGTTTTTGATCATGAACTTAAGATGAAAGCAGTCCACGTTTTTCTCATTTACGTTCACCTGTGTAAATGTATTTTAGATTTAACTAGGATTATGATTTAAGCCAGTGAGTACTATGAAGCTAGAAAGAATTTGAGAGCCTATGTGAGGGATGACTGTGGTGATTTTCCTTGTGATGTAAGGCAGGTAAAGAGGGAAGTAAGAGTATGGAGCAAGTCATAGACAATGAAAACCAGAAAGGATCTAAGGATTGAAGAAGGTCCAGATTTATTTTGAGGATTGTTTGAGTGGGGCTATTAGAGGAAATGAGCTGGAAAATAGGAGGTAATGATCAGAATATGGTACTTAAATTGAGATAATACACATTCTGCATCTTTCCTTGTCTCCTAATGTTCACTGCAGTGTCCTGTGTATACAGTTAACTTAAACATTGTTGTGTATGAGTGTGTGCCTGTGTATGTGTGTGTCCACAAAAATTAAAGTGCAGAGTTTTATAGCTGGGCAAACGTGGGGAGCAAGAACAGCTCAAATGTAATGGCATATGATTGCTAAATTGAACTAATTTAGCAGAAGCAGGATTTATGAACCATACAAGATTATAAGAACATATGCCTCTTGGGAATTTTCAGAAAGTCTGTGGAGGCAATACATTTTTCAATATTGCTGCAATAAAAGTTTAAGGACATTTTTTTCTTCCTATCTCAGAAAATCAGTTTTGCTGATATCTGGGGTACATTTGGAATTTCCAAATGATCCATCAAAGCAAGTCAGTGTCTTTGTAACAGTAAAGCCCAGATGAAAAAACATAGATAAAATTAAGATAGTGCTTTACACATAGTAATTATATTATCTGCCAAATGATGTTTTCTAAAAACTCACTGAGAAGGTAGCTTAACTTTATCTGGTACTTTGCATATGTGTATCTTCACTAACTTGAAACATAGGGTCAAGGTTGAATAATTTTGGGAAGAGTTGTCTTCCTTAACATTTTTACTTGATTTAAATATTTTTCAAAATTTCATAATTTAATAGGTTTTCATGGTGTTTTAAGTTAATTTTATTTGTTATAAATTATAATTGATATTATTTATACAACAATGGAAGATAGAGAAAAATATAGACATATGAGAACTCAATTATAATGGCCACCAAAAATCTAAAAAGTAAGAAACAATGACAAAGAAAAGGACAAATAGTATACCAGAAAAATATTTATAACACATATAGCTGGCAAAAGGGAACATTCCTAATATACAGTGAGTTTCTGCAAATTGATGAGATAAAGGCATACCATTTTATAAAAGTAAGTAACTTGATGATTATAGAATGTATTTTGTGTGGAATTTTGAGATTTTGACCTAATTTTTATGAACCACAGGGAGGTTTAGCATTGCTTTATGTCTTTCCTTTGGAAAGTGCTTAATCATGTCCCATACCCATGGGTTGTTTGTACTCTCCTTTTGTTGTTTCTGCTTTGCTTCTTTCTACCATTTTGCAGGGTGTAATTTTGTATAGGTTGATATCATTTTTTCAATTTTGTATCATGAGAATTTACTCCCAGTGGTAATTCATCTTTTAGTTTTCTTTCTTTTTTTTTTTTTTCTAATTTTATTTTATTTTTAAACTTTACATAATTGTATTAGTTTTGCCAAATATCAAAATGAATCCGCCACAGGTATACATGTGTTCCCCATCCCGAACCCTCCCCTCCTCCCTCCCCATACCATCCCTCTGGGCCGTCCAGTGCACCAGCCCCAAGCATCCAGCATCGTGCATCGAACCTGGACTGGCAACTCGTTTCCTACATGACAATCTCTTTAACAAGTGGTGCTGGGAAATCTGGTCAACCACTTGTAAAAGAATGAAACTGGACCACTTTCTAACACCATACACAAAAATAAACTCAAAATGGATTAAAGATCTAAACTTAAGACCAGAAACTACAAAACTCCTAGAGGAGAACATAGGCAAAACACTCTCCGACATACATCACAGCAGGATCCTCTATGACCCACCTCCCAGAATATTGGAAATAAAAGCAAAAATAAACAAATGGGACCTAATTAACCTTAAAAGCTTCTGCACATCAAAGGAAACTATTAGCAAGGTGAAAAGACAGCCTTTAGAATGGGAGAAAATAATAGCAAATGAAGCAACCGACAAACAACTAATCTCAAAAATCTTTTAGTTTTCTTTAGTGTATTTTTCTTAAGATAGAAAGTTGAAATTTAATACATCTTTCTTCATATGAATAACACTTTCCATGTCCATTTATTGAAAGTCCTTACTTGCCCAACCTATCTGACATGTCATTAAAATATACATTTATCATAGACTCTCATTTCTATTCTGTGGTTCAGTTTATCTATCCCTGTGTCTTCTCATACTATACATTTTTTTAAATAAATAAAACAACCCAACTTTATTATAGATCAGAAATTTGACTCTAGTGTCTTTGGGCTGAATTAGGATAGGTTTATAACAGATCTTGACATGTATATAAGGCAAGTCCTAACTCCTTATTCTTCACTTGAGAAGTGTACTAATTAGCCAAGAAAAATGGAAATACCTAGTAAAGATCTCACAACAACATCTATGGAGACAACTATGCATAAGAGCAAAAAACCTGCAATTATCTAAATGCACTAAAATTGAAGAATAAGCTGGGAGATTCAGTCAGTGGACTGTTACCCAGCAGTCAAAATGAATGAATGAAAGACAGTGCAAACACAGTGGTTAATTTTTTTCTATCACCTGGCCCTGGCCATGTCACCCAGTTGTTTTGTCAGACTCTATGCTTGACATTACTATGAAGGTATTTTGTGGGTGTGATTAGCATTTACAATCAATTTACTTTAAATAATGCATGTTACTGGAGAAGGCAATGGTACCCTACTCCAGTACTCTTGCCTGGAAAATCCCATGGGTGGAGGAGCCTGGTGGGCTGCAGTCCATGGGGTCGCTATGAGTCGGACACGACTGAGCGACTTCACTTTCACTTTTCACTTTCATGCATTGGAGAAGGAAATGGCAACCCACTCCAGTGTTCTTGCCTGGAGAATCCCAAGGACGGGGCATCCTCGTGGGCTGCCGTCTACGGGGTTGCACAGAGTCAGACACGACTGAAGCGACTTAGCAGCAGCAGCAGCAATGCATGTTACCTTCCTCATCCAGTCAGTTAAAGTCCTTAAAATCAGAAACCAGGGTTTCCCAAAGAAGAAGGAAATGTACCTTAAGATTGTAAGTAGAAATCAGGCATGAGTTTCTAGTGTGCTAGTTGCCTTATGAATCTCAACTCAGTACTGCAGATTTGAACATTATCTCAGTTAACAACCAGAAGGCAATGACACCCCACTCCAGTACTCTTGCCTGGAAAATCCCATGGGTGGAGGAGCCTGGTGGGCTGCAGTCCATGGGGTCGCTATGAGTCGGACACGACTGAGCGACTTCACTTTCACTTTTCACTTTCATGCATTGGAGAAGGAAATGGCAACCCACTCCAGTGTTCTTGCCTGGAGAATCCCAGGGACGGGGGAGCCTGGTGGGCTGCCATCTATGGGGTCGCCCAGAGTCAGACACAACTGAAGCGACTTAGCAGCAGCAGCAGCAGAAGCAGACCTGCCTTATAAATTTTAGACTCACCTGTCTTTATAATCACATGAGCCAATTCCTTAAGATAAATCTCTGCTTCTTTATATATATAAATCTCCCATTTGCTCTATTTCTCTGGAGAATACTGAAAATATGTATGATAAATCCTAGAAATGTAACATATATTAATAAAAGGAAAGAAAACAGAATTTGATGAGTCACAAAAGAAGAAATGCAAATGATCAATAAATTTAAAAATGATACCTCAGTGGCTAAAATGAATTATTTTCTTACATTTAAAGGATAAAACAAAAGAAAATATGATAATCAATTCCATCTACTAGTGTTAGGAAATCAGGAAAATGGGCAAAATAAATGTTTCCCTATATTTCTGGGAATACCATGAGTTACTATGATTTTATTGGAAATAATTCTGGAATGATCTGTTAACATTAAAAGCCAACTTATTTTTGAATCAACAAGTCAACTCTTGAAAATAATTGCCACAAAAAAAAAAATAAGCAATGGGACAATTATTGAATAAAATATATTTACTCTGTCTATTCTGTTATATTATACTGCTATTAAAGACACAAAAAAGCAGTGATTACTTTTATTAATATTATTATAATGTTTATATTATACTGCTGTTAAAGATACCAAAACATGGTAATGTGGAAGGTGGTGGTGAGATTATTTCTTTTAATATATTTATATGTTTTAGATAAATACCATTAAAGATTAATATAAAATTAAATGTAATAAGAATTACCTACAGAACTATTAAAATATTTAAAATTCACATTTAAGGTAATTTGTCTAATTAATTTATTGTTAAAGAAAAGTATGTTCCAATAATTTTAATTGCTTTCCCTTAGCAATAAAACCTGTAGGAAATATTGCCAACTTGAATATATTTTTATCTTTCTTCCTTTTATTTTTCTCTTTAAAGTTTTTTATTTTATATTGGAGTATAGCCAGTTAACAATGTTGTGATAGTTTCAGGTGGACAGCAGAGAAACTCAGCCATACATACACATGT
This sequence comes from Bos mutus, assembly GCF_027580195.1. NCBI lineage: Eukaryota > Metazoa > Chordata > Mammalia > Artiodactyla > Bovidae > Bos > Bos mutus. Next base: position 19,662,464 of record NC_091621.1, on the reverse strand, counting down.
ATCTATTCTCCTCTAAACTCCACTCCTATTGTATTTCTTTCTTACTTACATTATTTATTTCTTATTTTATTTAAAAGTTGTTAGTTTCTTTTGAACGTTCCATTTTTCTTTTTATTGTCATTTTTAGAATGAAAGTCATAAACTGAGGAAAAAGTAGCAGAAATAAAATGAAAAATATAGGTTGCTCAGATTGGATAACATAGCTCCAAACAGGCACTGTATCATTCAGATTTGTTTTTTTCTCTAAATCAACACAAAACATTCTAAACTTCCATGACACTGTGGCTTCATTGCTTGTTCATCTAAAACTGAATTCTTTTGTCTTATGCCTTTTTGCATAATATTTAGCAAAATATTTATTTTAAGTATCTGAATTTAGATAATGCTGCTGCTGCTAAGTCGCTTCAGTCGTGTCCAACTCTGTGCAACCCCATAGACGGCAGCCCACCAGGCCCCATCCCCCCCTCCCCACCCCGTCCTTGGGATTCTCCAGGTAAGAACACTGGAGTGGGTTGCCATTTCCTTCTCCAATGCAGGAAAGTGAAAAGTGAAAGTGAAGTCGCTCAGTTGTGTCCAACCCTCAGCGACCCATGGACTGCAGCCTACCAGGCTCCTCCACCCATGGGATTTTCCAGGCAAGAGTACTGGAGTGGGGTGCCATTGTAATTTGATCAGAAAATAATTAGGTGCTTTGTTTTCAAAAAGTTATACAGATTTTTTTCCTTTAAATAACTTCCTTTGATGTTATTTTTATGTTTTAATTTATAAATACTGTATTTCAGCTGTTGGGAAAATAAATCTCTAGGTTTTTATGTTAAAACCATCATAGCATTCACCTTTACTTTTAGTGACTAAAAGAACAAACTCAAAAAAAAAAATTAGTTTTTGATGTAAAAACCTGTTTGAAAATGTAAATGTGAACAATATCCTCATATTTGTCTGAGCCCTGAAAGTTACAGAAGCACATTGCATATATGAGATAAGCAAAGTTAAGTATGCATACTTTAAATAATTATTGACAACTGTGACTTAATATTGTTAAATAAAAAACCTGATTATCTAATTAATAGCAGATTGAAAAATATATTTCTGATATCTACCTACATCATTATTTTAATCAAATATGCTTTAACTAGTAAAATTTTCATTATTATAAGGCAACCTATAGGTGAGTAGATGTTTCAAATAAGTAAATATATGATGGATTTTTAATGTCAATTTTACATTTGATAAGGAAAATATGCAGGTCAGGAAGCAACAGTTAGAACTGGACATGGAACAACAAACTGGTTCCAAATAGGAAAAGGAGTACATCAAGGCTGTTTATTGTCACCCTGCTTATTTAACTTCTATGCAGAGTACATCATGTGAAATGCTGGGCTGGATGAAGCACAAGCTAGAATCAAGACTGATGAGAGAAATATCAATAACCTCAGATATGCAGATGACACCAGCCTTATGAAATAAAGTGAAGAGAAACTAAAAAGCTTCTTGATTAAAGTGAAAGAGGAGAGTGAAAAAGTTGGCTTAAAACTCAACATTCAGAAAACTAAGATCATGGCATCTGGTCCCATCACTTCATGGGAAATAGATGGGGAAACAGTGTCAGACTTTATTTTTGGGGGCTCCAAAATCACTGCAGATGGTGACTATAGCCAGGAAGCTAAAAGACGATTACTCCTTGGATGGAAAGTTGTGACCAAACTAGATAGCATATTAAAAAGCAGAGACATTACTTTGCCAACCAAGGTCCGTGTAGTCAAGGCTATGGTTTTTTCAGTAGTCATGTATGGATGTGAGAGTTGAACTGTGAAGAAAGCTGAGCGCCAAAGAATTGATGCTTTTGAACTGTGGTGTTGGAGAAGACTCTTGAGAGTCCCCTGGACTGCAAGGAGATTCAACCAGTCCATTCTAAAGGAGATCGGTCCTGGGTGTTCTATGGAAGGAATGATGCTAAAGCTGAAACTCCAGTACTTTGGCCACCTCATGCAAAGAGTTGACTCATTGGAAAAGACTCTGATGCTGGGAGGGATTGGGGGCAGGAGGAGAAGGGGACAACCGAGGATGAGATGGCAGGATGGCATCACGGACTCAATGGACGTGAGTTTGAGTGAACTCCAGGAGTTGGTGATGGACAGAGAGGCCTGGCGTGCTGCAATTATGGGGTCGCAAAGAGTCGGACACGATTGAGCAACTGAACTGAACTGAAATGAACTGAAGGAAATATTGAATTGTGACTAGCGTAAATAACTAAATCTTTAACAATTACAAATGAGCACAATACAGTAGGAACCTTTTGCTTGGAGCCGAAACATTGCTCATTTCAGTTAGTAGCCAGAGACTGGATAGAAGCCATGATTCTGCACTAGAATTTATGGGAAATGGCTCTTATCTGATCCAGTTATCTGATGGACAATTTGCTGAACATAACTATGCTACCTTTCCCCCAAATATCGATAGATTCTTCTTCAGCACTTTAAAATCATACTAACAATAATATGTGAGTGTTTTTACACTAAGAAGATTAACTTTATAATGGTTATAAAATGATTTAGAATAGGAGACTTTTGGGGTAAGGGCTATTAAGCACAAAACAATGTGAACAATTACAAGCTTGATTTTCCGTTCTTCTCACACATTCTCCCCCTCTAGAGATAGTCAATTTAGGAAATTGAACAATTAGATTCATATATGGATAAATAGATGGCTGAATTTTTTTACAGAAAAAAAAAATGTTTTTGTGCTCTGCTTCATTTTGATATACCAGTCAGTGGCATGAAATGCATGAAATTTTATCCTGAAGGTCACTCACCAAGCTTTTATGAAGTTAAACCAATTGTTCAAATGGAGAAAAGTAAGTTTGTGAACAAATAGCTTTGTCTTCCTGCAAACCTCCTGAGAACTCGTTCATGCTGACTCCTTATCTTAACATGTAACACAATCACCAATTAGTGTCAGTTACTGGAGCCATCACATTCTCAACTGCATTAACCTTATGTACTGGTTCAAGGAAAATGCAATTATTCTTCTTCTAAACTAATCAGTAATTTCAAAGTTATTATTAACTAATTTAATCTTTAAATCGGCATAACTTATCAAGCTACATATCAGATTTATTGCTGAAAGAAAAGGGAAACTATTTAGATGGAAAACCAAAGCAAGTGGAAAATAGCATTTTTTAAAATTCAGTTGCAGAGAACCATGCTTTTAACCTTGTCCAGGTCAGAACCATTGGAAGGGGGAAAAAAAGACATTATTCATGTCATTGAAGACTAGGGGTAATTTTTCTAATTCCCTGGCATATTAATAACCAACAATGAGTGAGCCCCTTAAGTACCTCATTTATTGTCTTAAATATGAAAATGTTTTAGAGATTAGAGAGGAAATTGTTTGAATTAATTAACTGAACTGGCGCTCAAGGGATCTAGTACAAGATTTTCAGACAAAAGCTGGAAATTTACAATAATGACATTTCTTTCATGGTTAGAAAATATAGCACCAGTGGGATTTGGAGGCACTCTTAACATTTTAGCTGATGTCTGTTGAGGGCTTAAGAACCCTCTGAAACCATTTATTTTATTCATTGGAGACTTCTCTCAATTACATTATAAAAGGCATCATATTAAAATAGCCATGAGGCCCACAAATTTCACCATATAAGTGGAATTGGATAACTGGCACAATGAAAATTCAAAATGCAAATGGAAACTATTAAAGTAATAGCATCATTTAAAAAAAATCTTTTTTCAGGAAAGGTAATGTGTAGATAGATAAAAACAGAATGGTGTTGTACATGGTTGGCTTAACCACATTTCTTCCCTATTCTCTTGTGGGTTATCAGTTGCAAATAAGACTCCTCTGTGCTTAAGAATCCATCCATTTGGTGTGGTGATTCTTCAGAGGAATTTGAAAAAGTGTTTGGCTTAACCTGGATTATATAAATACCAAAAAATATAAACTTCAAGATTAGATTAAAATGTGAATTTACTGATTTACATATCTATCTATATTTCCCTATTCCCCCATTCATCTACTCAATTTATCTATCAATCCCCATCCATACATCCATCCATTCACCCATCCATTTATCACCTATCTACACTATGTTGTATAAAACCACATCTGATATTTTCATTCTTTCTAACAAATGAACTATTTAAAAGTGATAAATGTTAAAGCAGAATCTGCCTTGCATGAATACATTCTCAGTCATGTTTAACTCTTTCTGCAGTCCCATGGTTTGTCACCCACCAGGCTCCTCTGTACATGGGATTTTCCTGGCAAGCATACCAGAATAGGTTGCCAAGCCCTCCTCCAGGGGATCTTCCTGACCCAGGGATCGAACCCAGGTCTCCTGTGTATTCTGCCTTGTCAAGCAGACTCTTCACCACTGAGCCACCAGGAAAGCCCAGAATCTGCCTTACTGAACCCAGTTTGATAAGGAATACTCAAGCATTTACATGTGTCATTCCCTACCCTGTAATGATAATTTTATTTTCTATCTTTATATACAAAAAATCTAAAGTTTAAAAACAGTCTCCAAACATCATTTATTCCAGTTTTAATAGTTTATGAGCATATACTTTATATAAATTCCGCATAGTTAAAATATAAAATTTGTTAAATATTGATATGTGTACATATCCATGAAAGCATCACCACCATCAAGATAACATATTAGTCACCTCAAAGTTTCCTCATGAACCTTCATAATTCCTCTCCTTTCCTTCACTAGAATCTTACCTCACCCTATCCTTAGGCAACTTTTGATTTGTTTTCCATCACTATGGATTATTTTACATTTCCTACAAATTTATTCAAATAGAATCCTATAATATGCAGTCTTTTGTCTTGTGTCTTTCATTTTCTTGAGATAGATTTATGTTGTAGTTTGTATCAGTAGTTCATTGCTTTTATTATTGTGTACATAAATAACAGTTCACTTATGCATTCTTACACAGATAGACAGGAGACTGTGATCAGTTTTTAACTATGAACATTCATCTGAAGTTTTATAAGGATATATGCTTTTCTTTTTCTTTTATAATAGGTTTTCCGTAAGATTTGTTTTGAATTGTCTTTGAATATGGTGCGATGCATAAATCAAATATTGTGGATTTTTTTCTTTGCATGTACAATTTTGCATAAGCCAATTCTTCAGTAAAATACCATGGGGCTTCCTAGGTGGCTCAGTTGTAAACTCCTGGGTCTGGAAGATCCCCTGGAGTAGGAAATATCAACTCACTCCACCATTCTTGCCTGGAAAATTCCATGGACAGTGGAACCTGGTGACCCACAGTTCATAGGGTCACAAAGAGTTGGGTGATTTAACCTGTAGGAATTGATTCAGCAACATTTTTTTTTAACCTGTCCTTTCTCCACTGAATTGCCTTTGACCTTTGCTTAAAATCATTTAGTCATACATGTATAATCTGATTCTGTTCCATTTGTTTATTTACCAACATTATGCTGTTATACATAAGTTTAAGTTTAGTTGCTCAGTCGTGTCTGACTCTTTGAGACCCCATGGACTGTAGCCTACTAGTCTCCTCTGTCCATGAGATTTTCCAGGCAAGAGTACTGGAATGGGTTGCCATTTCCTTCTCCAGAGGATCTTCCCAACCCAGGGATCAAACCCAGGTCTCCCACATTGTAGGCAGACGCTTTACCGTCTGAACCACCAGGAAAGTCCTGAAATATAAAATTTCCTATTATAAAGCTGTTATACATAGTTCAGCTTTATAATAAATCTCAAAGGTGATATATTTCTACTTATTTTTAATTTTCAAAACTGCTTAGGTATGTATACTTTGCTCGTCTATATTACTTTTAGAATCAGTTTGAAAATTTCTACCAAAAATGTCTTCTGGCAATTTGAGTAAAACTGCATGGACTCTGTAGTTCAATTTGAGGAGAATTTACATCTTAAAGTTACTGAGTCCTCTAATTCATGACCACTTATTTAGGTGTTCTTTTATCTTAGCAATGTTTTGTAATTTTCAGCATTCAGGGCTTTCATATCCTTTGTCAAAATAGATTCCTAAATATCCCATATTTTTTGATATTTACAAAAGTAGTTATCTTTAATTTGAATTTTTGGTCATTTCTAACAGAGCTATAATTAATATTATATGTTAATTTCTACAACTTTACCAAATTCACTTGTTAATGTTAGTAATGTTTTTATAGATTCCAACAGATTTTCTCTATAATGATTATTTTGCCTGTAAATAAAGACAAGTTTATTTTTTTACTTTACAAAATGAATATTTTTTTCTTTTTATTTATTAATTTTTTATATATATATTTTTACTTTTATTTTATTTTTAAACTTTACAATATTGTATTGGTTTTGGGGAACTCATGTATACCTGTGGCAGATTCATTTCGATATTTGGCAAAACCAAAATGAATATTTTAAAATTATTTTTCTTATCCAGTAGCCCTGACAAGGGCTTTCCTGGAAGCTCATTGGCAAGTTCCACCTGTCATTGCAGGATATGCAGGTTTGATCCCTCATCCTGGAAGATCCCCTAGAGAAGGAAATGATATCCCACTCCAGTATTCTGGCCTGGAAATACCATGGACAGAGAAGCCTGGCAGGCTAGAGTCCATGGGGTCACCAAAGAGTGGGACATGACTTAGTGACTAAAAACAACAATAGAGCTGACAAACAACAAAAGCTGACAATAGGCAGTAAGATGTTGAATGAAAGTGATAAAAACAGACATTCTTGGCCATTTAATTTTTATGATGCTAACTTCAGGTTTGTTCACAAAAGTCCTTTAGTAGATTACTGAAGTTCCCCTTCATTCTAACTTTGCTGAGAGGATTTGTTTATTTTAAACCAGCAAGGGGTTTTTGTTTTTATTTATTTATTTATTTTCTGCTCAATTGGCTTGATTATACGGCTTTCCTCTTGCAATTTGCTAATGTGTCAAATTACATATATTCATTTTTGGACATTAAATCAAACCTCCATGTGTGGAAGAAACCACTTGATCATGTTTTTTATTGTTTTTTTTTTTTTTTATGTGGTTGTTGTCACTCAGTTGTGTCTAACTCTTTGTGACCCCATGGACTGCATTACTGCAGGCTTCCCTGTCCTTCACTATCTCCCTGAGTTTGCTTAAACTCGTGTCCATTGAGTCAGTGATGCCATCCAACCCTCTCATCCTCTGTCACCCTCTTCTCCTCTTGCTCTCAGTCTTACCCAGCATCAGGGTCTTTTCTAATGAGTCGACCCTTTGTACTCAGGTGGCCAAAATATTGGAGCTTTAGTACTAGTCCTCCCAATAAACATTTAGGTTTGATTTCTTCTAAGATTGATTGGTTTGATCTCCTTGTTGTCCAAGGGATTCTCAAGAGTCTTTTCCAGTGCCACAGTTCAAAAGCATCAATTCTTCAGCACTCAAGCCTTCTTCATGCTCAAACTTTCACATCTGTATATGACTACTAGTAAAACTATAGCTCTGACTATAGGGACCTGTCTACACAGAGATGTATTTGTTTTTTAATACACTGTCTACCTTTATATCAGAGAAGGCAATGGCACCCCACTCCAGTATTCTTGCCTGGAAAATCCCATGGACGGAGGAGTCTGGAAGGCTGCAGTCCATGGGGTCGCTGAGGGTCGGACACGACTGAGTGACTTCATTTTCACTTTTCACTTTTGTGCATTGGAGAAGGAAATGGCAACCCACTCCAGTGTTCTTGCCTGGAGAATCCCAGGGATGGGGGGCTTGTGGGTTGCCATCTCTGGGGTCGCACAGAGTCAGACACAACTGAAGTGACTTAGCAGCAGCAGCAGCAGCTACCTTTATATATGATGGTAAATTCAATTTGCTAAAATTTTGTTTAGGCTTTCTCCTCTAAATTGAAGAGAAATAATTTCTTATATTTATTTGGTTTTGGTAACAGGATAATATTGGCCTAATACAATAAGTTGAGAATTATTCTCTCTTCACTTTTCTTGAAAATTATTGTAGAAACCACCTGTACCTATAATTTTTTCTTTTGAGAAAGTTTTTAAATACAGATGAATTATTTGATAGATATTAAGCGAAATGGATGATCTAATTCTGTTTGAGTGACTGCTGATAGTTTGTGTTTTGGTGGGTATTTATTGATTTCATCAAAGTGATCAAACATATAAGCATGAAGTTGTTCTCAATAGTGGCTTATTATGTTTTAATATCTATAGGATTTGCAAACCTGCAATGATACTACTCCTCTAATTATTGATATTGGTAATTTGTGTTTTATCTATTTTTTCCCTGATCTATTTGCCTAGATATTATTAATTTTATTGATATTCTCAAACCACCAACTTTTAATTTAATTGGATTTTCATACTCAAGTCAGTCCCCCTTCCTCCCTTTGTTTTCTGTCTTTAAGGTTTTAAATATTTTGCATATTTCATGTAAATATAATCTTGTCCTATATAGCCTTTTCTGTCTGGTTTATTTCACTTAGCATAATGTTTTCAAGGTTCATCTGTGTTGTAACTTGTATCAGTAATCCAGCCCTCTTAATGGCTGAATAATATTCCATTATATGAGTAGACCATGGAGAAGGCAATGGCACCCCACTCCAGTACTCTTGCCTGGAAAATCCCATGGATGGAGGAGCCTGCTAGGCTGCAGTCTATGGGGTCGCTAGAGTCGGACACGACTGAGCAACTTCCCTTTCACTTTTCACTTTCATGCATTGGATAAGGAAATGGCAACCCACTCCAGTGTTCTTGCCTGGAGAATCCCAGGGACGGGAGAGCCTGGTGGGCTGCCATCTATGGGGTCGCACAGAGTCGGACACGACTGAAGCGACTTAGCAGCAGCATATGAATAGACCATGTTTTGCTTATCCTTCCTCCAAAAAGAAAGGTCTGGGTTCTTTCCACTTTTTCACTGTTTTGAATAGTGCTCCTTTTGTCATTTCTACACAAGTACTTGTTTGAATACTTTTCTTTTAGGTATATATCTATGAGTAGAATTTCTGAGTCATAAATTTATTCTATGTTTAGCTGTCAGAGGAAACATCAACCTGATTCCACATGGCTACACCATTATACATCTTCACCAGCAATATATGAGAGTTCAGATTTCTCCACAGTCTTGTTAATACTTGTTATTATTCATTTCTTAAAACTACAGCCATCCTCAGTTCAGTTCAGTCTCACTTGTGTCTGATTCTTTGTGACCTCATGGACTGCAGCCCGCCAACTCCCAGAGTTTTCTCAAATTCATGTCCATCAAGTCAGTGATGCCATCCAACCATCTCATCCTCTGTTGTCCCCTTCTCCTCCTGCCTTCAATCTTTCCCAGCATCAGGGTCTTTTCCAATGAATCAGTACTTCACATCAGGTGGCCAAATTTTGGAGCTTCAGCTTCAGCATCAGTCTTTCCAATGAATATTCAGGACTGATTTCCTTTAGGACTGACTGGTTTGAATTCCTTGTAGTCCAAGGGACTCTCAAGAGTCTTCTCCAATACCACAGTTCAAAAGCATCAACCTTTTGGTACTCAGTTTCTTTATAGTCCAACTCTCATTCCAAACATGACCATTGGAAAATCCATGGCTTTGACTAGACAGATGTTTGTTGGCAAAGTAATGCCTGTCTAGGTTAATATACTGTCTAGGTTGGTCATAGTTTTTCTTCCAAGGAGCAAGTGTCTTTTAATTTCATGCCTGCAGGCTCCATCTGTAGTGATTTTGGAGCCCAAGAAAATAAAGTTTGTCATTGTTTCCATTGTTTCTCTCTTTTCTATGATGTGATGGGACCAGATGCCATGATCTTAGTTTTTTGAATGTTGAGTTTTAAGCCAACTTTTTCACTCTATTCTTTCACTCTCATCAAGAGGCTTTTCAGTTCCTCTTCATTTTCTGCCATAAGGGTGGTGGCATCTGCATATCTGAGGTTATTGATATTTCTCCCGGCAATCTTGATTCCAGCTTGTGCTTCATCCAGCCCGGCATTTTGCATGATGTACTCTGCATACAAGTTAAATAAACAGGGTGACAATATACAGCCATCCTAGGGGGTGTGAAGTTAGTATGTCATTATGAGTTTTGATTTGCAGGCATCACTGATTCAATGGACCTGGGTTTGGGTGGACTCCGGGAGTTGGTGATGGTCAGAGAGGCCTGGTGTGCTGCGGTTCATGGGTGGCAAAGAGCCGCACATGACTGAGCAACTGAACTGAACTGAATGACTAATGTTCTTCTCATGTACCTGTTGGCACTTGCATATCTTCATTGGAGAAATGTCTGCTCAATCTTTTGTTCATGTTTAAACTGGTTTGTTATTGAGTTGTCTGTGCTGTGCTTAGTTGCTCAGTTATGTCCAACTCTTGATACCCCATGGACTGTAGCTGGGCAGGCTCCTCTGTCCATGGGAATTCACCAAGCATGAATACTGGAGTAGGTTGCCATGCCCTCCTCCAGGAGATTTCCCTGATCCGGGAATTGAACCAGGGTCTCCTGCATTGCAGGCAGATTCTTTACCAGCTAAGCTGCCAAGGGAGCTATTGAGTTGTCAGTCTCTTCATAGAGTCTGCATACTTGACCACTACTACATTTATAACTTGAAATATTTTCTTCCATTTTGTAGACTGCCTTTTCACATCTGTGATAGTGTCCTTTGATATACACAAGTTTTTCATTTTGAAGAAGTCCAGTTTGCCTTTTCTTTTTTTGCTCATGCTTTTTTGTCATATCTACAATTTACTTGACAAGTCCAAGGTTTTATGTGTCTCTATTCTACTTAAAATTGCAGAAGTGTTCTTCCTCCTGTTTTTTGTTATTGTTGTTGTTTGTTTGTTTTTCTACAAAACAGGATGGGTTATTCACAAGTTTTGTAATCCATCATATGTTTTTCTATATCTATGACAGTATTGACATTCTGCTTCTGGAAGAAAGCAGTTATGATATAGAAGCTTAAAACTGAAACCAAGTAAAAACTAGTAAAATAATATACATTTGAATATTTATCATTAAATGGAAAATTCCCATTCCTTGTAATCCCCAAATCCTGCTTTTAGAAGCTCTATAAAGAATATAGAAATCCTAGTTCATAAACATATGTAGATGGCATTTATTACAGTAAAATTTGGGATACGACAATAAGAGATGGAGCTGTATGAGTGGTGAATATAATGGAATAAAGTGCACTAATTTTTTTTTAAAAACAGTATAATTTTCAAATAGAATTCATAGAATTAAAATGGAAATATGTCAAGATTTATTGACAAGTTAAGAAAAAAATTGTATAACTATTCTCAGAAATTATAAAGCTAAATTTAAAATCTCCTTATGCCAAAAATCTTTCATGTCAAAACATGACAAAATTTTGGATAAGGCATAAAAGCTTAATTTTAAAAATGTTTCATTGAGTTAACAATAATGTAAAGCTCCCTGAGAATCAAAACATAGTGAAGGGACTTCTTTGGTGGCCCAATGGTTAAGATGTCACTTTCCAATGCAAAGGGTGCAGATTCGGACATTGGTTAGGTAGCTAAGATCCCACATGCCTCATGGCCAAAAACACAAAACATAAAACAGAAGCAATATTGTAACACATTCAATAAAGATTTAATAAATGGTCTGCATCAGTTCAGTTCACTCAGTTTAATCCAACTCTTTGTGACCCCAGTCCATCACCAACTCCTGGAGTTTGCTCAAACTCATGTCCATTGAGTCAGTGATACCATCCAACCATCCTCTTTCAGCTCCTTCTCCTCCTGCCTTCAATCTTTCCCAACATAAGGGTCTTGTCCAGTGAGTCAGTTCTTCACATTAGGTGGCCAAAGTATTGGAGCTTCTGCATCAGTCCTTCCAATGAATATTCAGGATTGATTTCCTTTAGGATTGACTGGTTTGATATGCTTGCTGTCCAAGGGACTCTCAAAATCTTTTCTAGCACCACAGTTCAAAAGCAGCAATTCTTTGGCGCTCAGCTTTCTTTATAGTCCAACACTTACATCCATGTGTGACTACTGGAAAAACCATAACTTTGACTATATGAATCTTTGTTGGTAATATCTCTGCTTTTTAATATGCTGTCTAGGTTTATCATAGCTTTAAAAGATGCTATCTTTTAATTTCATGGCTGCAGTCACCATATGCAGTGATTTTGGAGCCCAAGAAGTAAAGTTTCTCACTGTTTCCATTGTTTCCCCATCAATTTTCTGTGAAGTGATGGGACTGGATGTCATGATCTTAGTTTTTTGAATGTTGAGTTCTAAGCCAGCTTTTTCACTCTCCTGTTTCATCTTCATAAGAAGCTCTTTAGTTTTTCTTTGCTTTCTGCCCTAAGGGTGGTGTCATCTGCATATCTGAGGTTAATGATATTTCTTTCAGCAGTCTTGATTCTAGCTTGTGCTTCATCCAGCCCAGCATTTCACATGATGTACTCTGCATATAAATGTAAATAAGTGGGATGACAATATACAGCCTTGATGTACTCCTTTCCCAGTTTGGAACCATGTTGTTCCATGTCTGGTTCTAACTGTTGCTTCTTGACCTGCATACAGGTTTCTCAGGAGGCAGGTGAGGTGGTCTGGTATTCTCATCTCTTTAAGAATTTTGTGATCCACACAGTCAAATTGACTGTGCTTTAGCATAGTCAATGCAGCAGAAGTAGATTATTTTATTAAAGTTTTGTTTATTTATTTTACAATAGAAATATAGATGGTATATTTTTAGCATGTCTCCAATAGGTATTATATAGAGAGTGAAAAGATGGAATAGAAATATTATTTACAAAGTTGATAGCAGATACAGTACAAGCATTTTTGAAAGACATGAATGCTTAGATTCAAGAAACAAATGAACCACTGGGTAGCAAATATTAAAAGGAGAGTACATCAAGTTTTGAAGTGAAACTTCAAGGAAAGAAAAGACAAGAATTTTTTTTTAATCAAAGAATTATACAGACTGCCAATAAAACAATATGTATAAACAGATTCATTAAACTTAGCAATAAAATCTTAAATGAAATAAAAATACGAATGTAAGAAGTTCCTTAATTTCTATAGTCTTTACTCACTCAAGCTTCTTTCAAGTCCAAGCTTCAACTGATCACTCTACTTAAATGGAACCATTTAAAATTATAAGATTCTGGGACTTCCCTGGAGGTCCAGTGATTAAAACTCAGACTTCCACAGCAGAGGGCACGGGTTCACAAATTCCCACAAGCATGGCATGGCCAAAAAATTGAAAAAATTTAACCCTGGAGGGGACTTTACAGGTCATCTAGTCTTACTTTCTCATTTTAGGACTTAGCCCAGAGCTTAAAATATTGGCTTATAATCCAAGAGTTAATCTGTTGAATAGTGAAGTCCACAATAAACACAAGTCATCTGACTCACAGTCCTGTTCTCTTCCAGCTACACCACGTTGTCTCCATTCATATGGAATTTGTCCTATATTTACCATTCTTGCTGAAATAAGAAAAGTAACCATTAACATATGATTATATGAAGAGAGACCTGAAAATTTTATTTTTTTTATTTTTTTTTCCTCTAATTTTATTTTATTTTTAAACTTTACATAATTGTATTAGTTTTGCCAAATATCAAAATGAATCCGCCACAGGTATACATGTGTTCCCCATCCCGAACCCTCCTCCCTCCTCCTTCCCCATACCATCCCTCTGGGCCGTCCCAGTGCACCAGCCCCAAGCATCCAGCATCATGCATCGAACCTGGACTGGCAACTCGTTTCCTACATGATATTTAACATGTTTCATTGCCATTCTCCCAAATCTTCCCACCCTCTCCCTCTCCCACAGAGTCCATAAGACTGTTCTATACATCAGTGTCTCTTTTGCTGTCTCATACACCGGGTTATTGTTACCATCTTTCTAAATTCCATATATATGTTAGTATACTGTATTTATGTTTTTCCTTCTGGCTTACTTCACTCTGTATAATAGGCTCCAGTTTCATCCACCTCATTAGAACTGATTCAAATGTATTCTTTTTAATGGCTGAGTAATACTCCATTGTGTATATGTACCACAGCTTTCTTATCCATTCATCTGCTGATGGACATCTAGGTTGCTTCCATGTCTTGGCTATTATAAACAGTGCTGCGATGAACATTGGGGTACACGTGTCTCTTTCCCTTCTGGTTTCCTCAGTGTGTATGCCCAGCAGTGGGGTTGCTGGATCATAAGGCAGTTCTATTTCCAGTTTTTTAAGGAATCTCCACACTGTTCTCCATAGTGGCTGTACCAGTTTGCATTCCCACCAACAGTGTAAAAGGGTTCCTTTTCTCACACACCCTCTCCAGCATTTATTATTTGTAGACTTTTGGATCGCAGCCATTCTGACTGGTGTGAAATGGTACCTCATAGTGGTTTTGATTTGCATTTCTCTGATAATGAGTGATGTTGAGCATCTTTTCATGTGTTTGTTAGCCATCTGTATGTCTTTTTGGAGAAATGTCTATTTAGTTCTTTGGCCCATTTTTTGATTGGGTCGTTTATTTTTCTGGAGTTGAGCTGTAGGAGTTGCTTGTATATTTTTGAGATTAGTTGTTTGTCGGTTGCTTCATTTGCTATTATTTTCTCCCATTCTGAAGGCTGTCTTTTCACCTTGCTAATAGTTTCCTTTGATGTGCAGAAGCTTTTAAGGTTAATTAGGTCCCATTTGTTTATTTTTGCTTTTATTTCCAATATTCTGGGAGGTGGGTCATAGAGGATCCTGCTGTGATGTATGTCGGAGAGTGTTTTGCCTATGTTCTCCTCTAGGAGTTTTATAGTTTCTGGTCTTACGTTTAGATCTTTAATCCATTTTGAGTTTATTTTTGTGTATGGTGTTAGAAAGTGGTCCAGTTTCATTCTTTTTACAAGTGGTTGACCAGATTTCCCAGCACCACTTGTTAAAGAGATTGTCTTTAATCCATTGTATATTCTTGCCTCCTTTGTCAAGATAAGGTGTCCATATGTGCGTGGATTTATCTCTGGGCTTTCTATTTTATTCCATTGATCAATATTTCTGTCTTTGTGCCAGTACCATACTGTCTTGATAACTGTGGCTTTGTAGTAGAGCCTGAAGTCAGGTAGGTTGATTCCTCCAGTTCCATTCTTCTTTCTCAAGATCGCTTTGGCTATTCGAGGTTTTTTGTATTTCCATACAAATTGTGAAATTATTTGTTCTAGCTCTGTGAAGAATACTGTTGGTAGCTTGATAGGGATTGCATTGAATCTATAAATTGCTTTGGGTAGTATACTCATTTTCACTATATTGATTCTTCCAATCCATGAACATGGTATATTTCTCCATCTATTAGTGTCCTCTTTGATTTCTTTCACCAGTGTTTTATAGTTTTTTATATATAGGTCTTTAGTTTCTTTAGGTAGATATATTCCTAAGTATTTTATTCTTTCCGTTGCAATGGTGAATGGAATTGTTTCCTTAATTTCTCTTTCTGTTTTCTCATTATTAGTGTATAGGAATGCAAGGGATTTCTGTGTGTTGATTTTATATCCTGAAACTTTACTGTAGTCATTGATTATTTCTAGTAATTTTCTGGTGGATTCTTTAGGGTTTTCTATGTAGAGGATCATGTCATCTGCAAATAGTGAGAGTTTTACTTCTTCTTTTCCAATTTGGATTCCTTTTATTTCTTTTTCTGCTCTGATTGCTGTGGCCAAAACTTCCAAAACTATGTTGAATAGTAATGGTGAAAGTGGGCACCCTTGTCTTGTTCCTGACTTTAGAGGAAATGCTTTCAATTTTTCACCATTGAGGATAATGTTTGCTGTGGGTTTGTCATATATAGCTTTTATTATGTTGAGGTATGTTCCTTCTATTCCTGCTTTCTGGAGAGTTTTTATCATAAATGGATGTTGAATTTTGTCAAAGGCTTTCTCTGCATCTATTGAGATAATCATATGGTTTTTATTTTTCAATTTGTTAATGTGGTGTATTACATTGATTGATTTGCGGATATTGAAGAATCCTTGCATCCCTGGGATAAAGCCCACTTGATCATGGTGTATGATCTTTTTAATGTGTTATTGGATTCTGATTGCTAGAATTTTGTTTAGGATTTTTGCATCTATGTTCATCAGTGATATTGGCCTGTAGTTTTCTTTTTTTTGTGGGATCTTTGTCATGTTTTGGTATTAGGGTGATGGTGGCCTCATAGAATGAGTTTGGAAGTTTACCTTCCTCTGCAATTTTCTGGAAGAGTTTGAGCAGGATAGGTGTCAGCTCTTCTCTAAATTTTTGGTAGAATTCAGCTGTGAAGCCATCTGGACCGGGGCTTTTGTTTGCTGGAAGATTTTTGATTACAGTTTCAATTTCCATGCTTGTGATGGGTCTGTTAAGATTTTCTATTTCTTCCTGGTCCAGTTTTGGAAAGTTGTACTTTTCTAAGAATTTGTCCATTTCTTCCACGTTGTCCATTTTATTGGCATATAATTGTTGATAGTAGTCTCTTATGATCCTTTGTATTTCTGTGTTGTCTGTTGTGATCTCTCCATTTTCGTTTCTAATTTTGTTGATTTGATTTTTCTCCTTTGTTTCTTGATGAGTCTGGCTATTGGTTTGTCAATTTTATTTATCCTTTCAAAGAACCAGCTTTTGGTTTTGTTGATTTTTGCTATGGTCTCTTTTGTTTTTTTTTTGCATTATTTCTGCTCTAATTTTTAAGATTTCTTTCCTTCTACTAACCCTGGGGTTCTTCATTTCTTCCTTTTCTAGTTGCTTTAGGTGTAGAGTTAGGTTATTTATTTGACTTTTTTCTTGTTTCTTGAGGTGTGCCTGTATTGCTATGAACTTTCCCCTTAGGACTGCTTTTACCGTGTCCCACAGGTTTTGGGTTGTTGTGTTTTCATTTTCATTCGTTTCTATGCAAATTTTGATTTCTTTTTGATTTCTTCTGTGATTTGTTGGTTATTCAGCAGCGTGTTGTTCAGCCTCCATATGTTGGAATTTTTAATAGTTTTTCTCCTGTAATTGAGATCTAATCTTACTGCATTGTGGTCAGAAAAAATGCTTGGAATGATTTCTATTTTTTTGAATTTACCAAGGCTAGCTTTATGGCCCAGCATGTGATCTATCCTGGAGAAGGTTCCATGTGCGCTTGAGAAAAAGGTGAAATTCATTGTTTTGGGATGAAATGACCTATAGATATCAATTAGGTCTAACTGGTCTATTGTATCGTTTAAAGTTTGTGTTTCCTTGTTAATTTTCTGTTTTAGTTGATCTATCCATAGGTGTAAGTGGGGTATTAAAGTCTCCCACTATTATTGTGTTATTGTTAATTTCTCCTTTCATACTTGTTAGCATTTGTCTTATGTACTGTGGTGCTCCCGTGTTGGGTGCATATATATTTATAATTGTTATATCTTCTTCTTGGATTGATCCTTTGATCATTATGTAGTGACCTTCTTTGTCTTTTTTTACAGCCTTTGTTTTAAAATCTATTTTATCTGATATGAGTATTGCTACTCCTGCTTTTTTTGGTCCCTATTTGCATGGAAAATCTTTTTCCAGCCCTTCACTTTCAGTCTGTATGTGTCCCCTGTTTTGAGGTGGGTCTCTTGTAGACAACATATGTAGGGTCTTGTTTTTGTATCCATTCAGCCAGTCTTTGTCTTTTGGTTGGGGCATTCAACCCATTTACATTTAAGGTAATTACTGATAAGTATGTTCCGTTGCCATTTACTTTATTGTTTTGGGTTCGAGTTTATACACCGTTTTTGTGTTTCCTGTCTAGAGAATATCCTTTAGTATTTGTTGGAGAGCTGGTTTGGTGGTGCAGAATTCTCTCAGCTTTTGCTTGTCTGAAAAGCTTTTGATTTCTCTTTCATACTTGAATGAGATCCTTGCTGGGTACAATAATCTGGGCTGTAGGTTATTTTCTTTCATCATTTTAAGTATGTCTTGCCATTCCCTCCTGGCTTGAAGAGTTTCTATTGAAAGATCAGCTGTTATTCTTATGGGAATTCCCTTGTGTGTTATTTGTTGTTTTTCCCTTGCTGCTTTTAATATTTGTTCTTTGTGTTTGTTCTTTGTTAATTTGATTAATATGTGTCTTGGGGTGTTTCTCCTTGGGTTTATCCTGTTTGGTACTCTCTGGGTTTCTTGGACTTGGGTGATTATTTCCTTCCCCATTTTAGGGAAGTTTTCCACTCTTATCTCCTCAAGTATTTTCTCATGGTCTTTCTTTTTGTCTTCTTCTTCTGGAACCCCTATGATTCGAATGTTGTAGCGTTTAATATTGTCCTGGAGGTCTCTGAGATTGTCCTCATTTCTTTTAATTCGTTTTTCTTTTATCCTCTCTGATTCATTTATTTCTGCCATTCTATCTTCTAATTCACTAATCCTATCTTCTGCCTCTGTTATTCTACTATTTGTTGCCTCCAGAGTATTTTTAATTTCACTTATTGCATTATTCATTATATATTGACTCTTTTTATTTCTTCTAGGTCCTTGTTAAACCTTTCTTGCATCTTCTCAATCCTTGTCTCCAGGCTATTTATCTGTGATTCCATTTTAGTTTCAAGATTTTCGATCAATTTCACTATCATTATTCGGAATTCTTTATCAGGTAGATTCCCTATCTCTTCCTCTTTTGTTTGGTTTGGTGGGCATTTATCCTGTTCCTTTATCTGCTGAGTATTCCTCTGTCTCTTCATCTTGTTTAAATTGCTGAGTTTGGGGTGTCCTTTCTGTATTCTGGCAGTTTGTGGAGTTGTCTTTATTGTGGCGTTTCCTCACTGTGTGTGGGTTTGTACAGGTGGCTTGTCAAGGTTTCCTGGTTAGGGAAGCTTGTGTCGGTGTTCTGGTGGGTGGAGCTGTATTTCTTCTCTCTGGAGTGCAATGAAATGTCCAGTAATGAGTTATGAGATGTCTATAGTTTTGGGGTGACTTTGGGCAGCCTGTATCTTGAAAGCTCAGGGCTGTGTTCCTTTGTTGCTGGAGAATTTGCTTGGTATGTCTTGCCCTGGAACTTATTGGCCCTTGTGTGGTGCTTGGTTTCAGTGTCGGTATGGAGGCATTTGATGAGCTCCTGTCAATGAATGTTCCTTGAGTCAGGAGTTCCCTGAGTCAGGGTTTGGACTTAAGTCTCCTGCTTCCGATTATCGGTCTTATTTTTACAGTAGTTTCAAAACTTCTCCTTCTATACAACACCATTGATAAAACATCTACATTAAAGATGATAAGTTTCTCTACAGTGAGGGTCACTCAGAGAGGTTCACAGGGTTACATGGAGAAGAGAAGAGGGAGGAGGGAGTTAGAGGTGACCCAAATGAGATGAGGTGAATCAATAGTGGAGAGAGTGGGCTAGCCAGTAGTCACTTCCTTATGTGCACTCCACAACTGGACCACTCAGAGATGTTCACGGGGTTATACAGAGAAGAGAAGAAGGAGGGAGGTAACAGAGGTGGCCAGAAGGATAAAAGGGGGAATGAAAAGGAGGGAGACAGATCCAGCCAGTAATCAGTTCCCTAAGTGTTCTCCACCGTCTGGAACACACAGAAATTCACAGAGTTGGGTAGAGTAGAGAGGGGTTAGGGAGGAGGCACAGGCGACCTGGTGGAGAAAAAGGAGGGGTCCAAAGGGAGAGAGAGCAGTCAAGCCAGTAATCTCACTCCTAGTGAAAATGGGTCCTGAAGATTGGGTCCTTAAAGGTACAAAATTGGTGACAAATACATAAAAGCAAAAATTAAAAATCTAGAGTAGAGTTTGGAATTTCAAAAATACGACGTTAAAGAAAAAAAGAAGAAAAAAGAAAGAGAGAAAGAACGAACAAACAAAAACAAACAAGGTCGCGAAAATTATAAAGAAAGTACAGGTACACAATTGATAACTAATACCAGAAAGCGAAAATTAAAAATCTAGAGTAGAGTTTGGAATTTCAAAAATACGATGTTAAAGAAGAGAAGAAGGAAAAGAAAGAGAGAAAAAACGAACAAACAAAAACAAACAAGGTCAAAAATTATAAAGAAAGTACAGGTACAAAATTGATAACTAATACCAGAAAGCAAAATTAAAAATCTAGAGTAGAGTTTGGAATTTCAAAAATACAATGTTAAAAAAAAAAAAATAAAAAAAAGAAAGAGAGAAAAACAAACAAACAAATACAAACAATGTCACAAAAATTATAAAGAAAATACAGGTACAAAATTGATATCAAATACCAAAAAGCATAAATTAAAAATCTAGAGTAAAGTTTGGAATTTCAGATATACAATGTTATATAAAAGAAGAAGAAAAGAAACAGAGAAGAAGAAAAAAAAAAAAAGTCACAGAAATTATATAAAAAAAAAAACTATAGGTACAAAATTGATAACATATACCAAAAAGCTTAAAATTAAAAATCTAGAGTAGAGTTTGGAATTTCAAAAATACAATGCTAAAGAAAAGAAGAAAAAAAAAAAAAAAAAAAAAAAAAACCAAGGTCAAAAATTATAAAATATATATATATGAAGTTTGCTGAAGAAGAAAAAAATAGGGTCTTTTTTTTTTTTTTTTTTTTTTAAAGTAATAGGTTATAAAAGTGAAAATTAAAGGAACAATAGAGGACTTAAAAAAATTTTTTTTAATTAAAAAAAATAGAAAGAATGATCGTAAAAATAATAAAAATATATCTAGGACTTTTTTTTTTTTTTGTGGGTGTTGTGGGTTCAGTTCATTTTTGGCTAGTTCCTTGGTCAGATTTCTATTTCTCAAGATCTATAGGCCCCTTCCTATGTAGTCCGTAGTAACCACAGGGTTTTGATCTATTGCCTGTAGCTTCCAAGGCGTTTCCCTCTGTTATATCTTCTTCTGTTTGCTAGTCTCTTCAGTATCTGGTTTCCGCCTGACTCAAAGGGCACGGTGGAGGACACTTTTTTTTTTTTTTTTTTTTTAGGCTTACTTGTTCAGTCGCACTGTGTGGAGGGAGGGAGGAATGCTGCAAACAAATAACACTGGCGTGGGCTCGCAGTGCCTCAGCCACCCTGGGTCTGCCCGCTCACGGCGCGTGTAGCCTCCTGTCCACACTGCTTGGACTCTAGGTTGTTCCGCCAGGAACAATCCGAACTGGCCCTGGGCTGCATGCACCTCCCAGGTCCAAGCCGCCAGGTTCAGGCACTCCCTCAGAGGCGCAGACTCAGTTGGGCCTGCGTTTTGTGCTCTTCCCAGGTCCGAGCAGCCAATTTGCTCTTCCAGGCGAGCGCCAATGCTGCGACTTAGCGCCTCCCCGCCACTCGGTTATCTGGATGTAAAACCGCGCACCTTCTCAGGCAGATGTTGATCGTCCAGACCCCAAAAGTTTTAGTTAGCAAAGAAGCCCGCTTACAGTTTTATAGATAATGTCTCTCTGGGGCTTGCGACTCCCCTCCGGCCTGGCTGCCTGTCACCGGAGGGGAGGTCTGCAGCCGGCTATCTCTGTTCAGTCCTTTGTTTCGTGCGCTGGCCTGGCGGTCTTAGGTTAGGGCTGGCTTTTCGTGGTAGGTATCCCACAGTCTGGTTTGTTAGCCCAAATTATTTCGCCAAGATAGTGCATAGGTATTCAGGCCAGATTCTTACTGTATTTATGTTTTTTCCGCTGCACCTCCCTGCCCAGCCCCGGTTTGTAATGGCGGATGCAGGCGCCTGCGCAGTTTCTGCTGGGGGAGTTACCACCCTCAATCTTAGTTTTAAATTGTTTATTTATTTTTTCTCCTTTGTGGCTGAGTAAAACTCCATTGTCAGCAGTGAGAAGGTTTCCTGTGTTTGGAAACTTATCCATTCAAGACTCCTTGCTGATGGAACTCCATCCCTCCTTTTGTTTCCATGTCCTCTTTATATTTTTCCTACCTTATAAACAGTGCTGCGATGAACCTTGGGGCATTCAAGTTGTTTTTTCCTTCTGGTTTCCTCTTTTGATATGCCCAGCAGAAAGGATTGCTGGATCATAAGGCAATCTTGTTCTATTTCCAGTAGACTTTTGATCGCAGCCATTCTGACTGGTGTGAAATGGTACCTCATAGTGGTTTGATTTGCATTTCTCTGATAATGAGTGATGTTGAGCATCTTTCATGTGTTTGTTAGCCATCTGTATGTCTTCTTTGGAGAAATGTCTATTTAGTTCTTTGGCCCATTTTTTGATTGGGTCATTTATTTTTCTGGAGTTGAGCTGTAGGAGTTGCTTGTATATTTTTGAGATTAGTTGTTTGTCAGGTTGCTTCATTTGCTATTATTTTCTCCCATTCTGAAGGCTGTCTTTTCACCTTGCTAATAGTTTCCTTTGATGTGCAGAAGCTTTTAAGGTTAATTAGGTCCCATTTGTTTATTTTTTGCTTTTATTTCCAATATTCTGGGAGGTGGGTCAAGAGGATCCTGCTGTGATGTATGTCGGAGAGTGTTTTGCCTATGTTCTCCTCTAGGAGTTTTATAGTTTCTGGTCTTACGCTTAGATCTTTAATCCATTTTGAGTTTATTTTTTGTGTATGGTGTTAGAAAGTGGTCCAGTTTCATTCTTTTTACAAGTGGTTGACCAGATTTCCCAGCACCACTTGTTAAAGAGATTGTCTTTAATCCATTGTATATTCTTGCCTCCTTTGTCAAAGATAAGGTGTCCATATGTGCGTGGATTTATCTCTATTGCGTTGAATCTATAAATTGCTTTGGGTAGTATACTCATTTTCACTATATTGATTCTTCCAATCCATGAACATGGTATATTTCTCCATCTATTAGTGTCCTCTTTGATTTCTTTCACCAGTGTTTTATAGTTTTTTCTATATATAGGTCTTTAGTTTCTTTAGGTAGATATATTCCTAAGTATTTTATTCTTTCCATTGCAATGGTGAATGGAATTGTTTCCTTAATTTCTCTTTCTGTTTTCTCATTATTAGTGTATAGGAATGCAAGGGATTTCTGTGTGTTGATTTTATATCCTGAAACTTTACTGTAGTCATTGATTATTTCTAGTAATTTTCTGGTGGATTCTTTAGGGTTTTCTATGTAGAGGATCATGTCATCTGCAAATAGTGAGAGTTTTACTTCTTCTTTTCCAATTTGGATTCCTTTTATTTCTTTTTCTGCTCTGATTGCTGTGGCCAAAACTTCCAAAACTATGTTGAATAGTAATGGTGAAAGTGGGCACCCTTGTCTTGTTCCTGACTTTAGAGGAAATGCTTTCAATTTTTCACCATTGAGGATAATGTTTGCTGTGGGTTTGTCATATATAGCTTTTATTATGTTGAGGTATGTTCCTTCTATTCCTGCTTTCTGGAGAGTTTTTATCATAAATGGATGTTGAATTTTGTCAAAGGCTTTCTCTGCATCTATTGAGATAATCATATGGTTTTTATTTTTCAATTTGTTAATGTGGTGTATTACATTGATTGATTTATGGATATTGAAGAATCCTTGCATCCCTGGGATAAAGCCCACTTGATCATGGTGTATGATCTTTTTAATGTGTTATTGGATTCTGATTGCTAGAATTTTGTTTAGATTTTTGCATCTATGTTCATCAGTGATATTGGCCTGTAGTTCTTTTTTTTTGTGGGATCTTTGTCATGTTTTGGTATTAGGGTGATGGTGGCCTCATAGAATGAGTTTGGAAGTTTACCTTCCTCTGCAATTTTCTGGAAGAGTTTGAGCAGGATAGGTGTCAGCTCTTCTCTAAATTTTTGTAGAATTCAGCTGTGAAGCCATCTGGACCGGGGCTTTTGTTTGCTGGAAGATTTTTGATTACAGTTTCAATTTCCATGCTTGTGATGGGTCTGTTAAGATTTTCTATTTCTTCCTGGTCCAGTTTTGGAAAGTTGTACTTTTCTAAGAATTTGTCCATTTCTTCCACGTTGTCCATTTTATTGGCATATAATTGTTGATAGTAGTCTCTTATGATCCTTTGTATTTCTGTGTTGTCTGTTGTGATCTCTCCATTTTCGTTTCTAATTTTGTTGATTTGATTTTTCTCCCTTTGTTTCTTGATGAGTCTGGCTAATGGTTTGTCAATTTTATTTATCCTTTCAAAGAACCAGCTTTTGGTTTTGTTGATTTTTGCTATGGTCTCTTTTGTTTCTTTTGCATTTATTTCTGCTCTAATTTTTAAGATTTCTTTCCTTCTACTAACCCTGGGGTTCTTCATTTCTTCCTTTTCTAGTTGCTTTAGGTGTAGAGTTAGGTTATTTATTTGACTTTTTCTTGTTTCTTGAGGTGTGCCTGTATTGCTATGAACTTTCCCCTTAGGACTGCTTTTACCGTGTCCCACAGGTTTTGGGTTGTTGTGTTTTCATTTTCATTCGTTTCTATGCAAATTTTGATTTCTTTTTGATTTCTTCTGTGATTTGTTGGTTATTCAGCAGCGTGTTGTTCAGCCTCCATATGTTGGAATTTTTAATAGTTTTTCTCCTGTAATTGAGATCTAATCTTACTGCATTGTGGTCAGAAAAAATGCTTGGAATGATTTCTATTTTTTTGAATTTACCAAGGCTAGCTTTATGGCCCAGCATGTGATCTATCCTGGAGAAGGTTCCATGTGCGCTTGAGAAAAAGGTGAAATTCATTGTTTTGGGATGAAATGACCTATAGATATCAATTAGGTCTAACTGGTCTATTGTATCGTTTAAAGTTTGTGTTTCCTTGTTAATTTTCTGTTTAGTTGATCTATCCATAGGTGTAAGTGGGGTATTAAAGTCTCCCACTATTATTGTGTTATTGTTAATTTCTCCTTTCATACTTGTTAGCATTTGTCTTATGTACTGTGGTGCTCCCGTGTTGGGTGCATATATATTTATAATTGTTATATCTTCTTCTTGGATTGATCCTTTGATCATTATGTAGTGACCTTCTTTGTCTTTTTCACAGCCTTTGTTTTAAAATCTATTTTATCTGATATGAGTATTGCTACTCCTGCTTTCTTTTGGTCCCTATTTGCATGGAAAATCTTTTTCCAGCCCTTCACTTTCAGTCTGTATGTGTCCCTGTTTTGAGGTGGGTCTCTTGTAGACAACATATGTAAGGGTCTTGTTTTTGTATCCATTCAGCCAGTCTTTGTCTTTTTGTTTGGGGCATTCAACCCATTTACATTTAAGGTAATTACTGATAAGTATGTTCCCGTTGCCATTTACTTTATTGTTTTGGGTTCGAGTTTATACACCGTTTTTGTGTTTCCTGTCTAGAGAATATCCTTTAGTATTTGTTGGAGAGCTGGTTTGGTGGTGCAGAATTCTCTCAGCTTTTGCTTGTCTGAAAAGCTTTTGATTTCTCCTTCATACTTGAATGAGATCCTTGCTGGGTACAATAATCTGGGCTGTAGGTTATTTTCTTTCATCATTTTAAGTATGTCTTGCCATTCCTCCTGGCTTGAAGAGTTTCTATTGAAAGATCAGCTGTTATTCTTATGGGAATTCCCTTGTGTGTTATTTGTTGTTTTTCCCTTGCTGCTTTTAATATTTGTTCTTTGTGTTTGTTCTTTGTTAATTTGATTAATATGTGTCTTGGGGTGTTTCTCCTTGGGTTTATCCTGTTTGGTACTCTCTGGGTTTCTTGGACTTGGGTGATTATTTCCTTCCCCATTTTAGGAAGTTTTCCACTCTTATCTCCTCAAGTATTTTCTCATGGTCTTTCTTTTTTGTCTTCTTCTTCTGGAACCCCTATGATTCAATGTTGTAGCGTTTAATATTGTCCTGGAGGTCTCTGAGATTGTCCTCATTTCTTTTAATTCGTTTTTCTTTTATCCTCTCTGATTCATTTATTTCTGCCATTCTATCTTCTAATTCACTAATCCTATCTTCTGCCTCTGTTATTCTACTATTTGTTGCCTCCAGAGTATTTTTAATTTCACTTATTGCATTATTCATTATATATTGACTCTTTTTTATTTCTTCTAGGTCCTTGTTAAACCTTTCTTGCATCTTCTCAATCCTTGTCTCCAGGCTATTTATCTGTGATTCCATTTTAGTTTCAAGATTTTGGATCAATTTCACTATCATTATTCGAATTCTTTATCAGGTAGATTCCCTATCTCTTCCTCTTTTGTGTTTGGTTTGGTGGGCATTTATCCTGTTCCTTTATCTGCTGAGTATTCCTCTGTCTCTTCATCTTGTTTAAATTGCTGAGTTTGGGGTGTCCTTTCTGTATTCTGGCAGTTTGTGGAGTTGTCTTTATTGTGGCGTTTCCTCACTGTGTGTGGGTTTGTACAGGTGGCTTGTCAAGGTTTCCTGGTTAGGGAAGCTTGTGTCGGTGTTCTGGTGGGTGGAGCTGTATTTCTTCTCTCTGGAGTGCAATGAAATGTCCAGTAATGAGTTATGAGATGTCTATAGTTTTGGGGTGACTTTGGGCAGCCTGTATCTTGAAGCTCAGGGCTGTGTTCCTTTGTTGCTGGAGAATTTGCTTGGTATGTCTTGCCCTGGAACTTATTGGCCCTTGTGTGGTGCTTGGTTTCAGTGTCGGTATGGAGGCATTTGATGAGCTCCTGTCAATGAATGTTCCTTGAGTCAGGAGTTCCTGGAGTCAGGGTTTGGACTTAAGTCTCCTGCTTCCGATTATCGGTCTTATTTTTACAGTAGTTTCAAAACTTCTCCTTCTATACAACACCATTGATAAAACATCTACATTAAAGATGATAAGTTTCTCTACAGTGAGGGTCACTCAGAGAGGTTCACAGGGTTACATGGAGAAGAGAAGAGGGAGGAGGGAGTTAGAGGTGACCCAAATGAGATGAGGTGAATCAATAGTGGAGAGAGTGGGCTAGCCAGTAGTCACTTCCTTATGTGCACTCCACAACTGGACCACTCAGAGATGTTCACGGGTTATACAGAGAAGAGAAGAAGGAGGAAGGTAACAGAGGTGGCCAGAAGGATAAAAGGGGGGAATGAAAAGGAGGGAGACAGATCCAGCCAGTAATCAGTTCCCTAAGTGTTCTCCACCGTCTGGAACACACAGAAATTCACAGAGTTGGGTAGAGTAGAGAGGGGTTAGGGAGGAGGCACAGGCGACCTGGTGGAGAAAAAGGAGGGTCCAAAGGGAGAGAGAGCAGTCAAGCCAGTAATCTCACTCCCTAGTGAAAAATGGGTCCTGAAGATTGGGTCCTTAAAGGTACAAAATTGGTGACAAATACATAAAAGCAAAAATTAAAAATCTAGAGTAGAGTTTGGAATTTCAAAAATACGACGTTAAAGAAAAGAAGAAGGAAAAGAAAGAGAGAAAGAACGAACAAACAAAAACAAACAAGGTCGCGAAAATTATAAAGAAAGTACAGGTACACAATTGATAACTAATACCAGAAAGCGAAAATTAAAAATCTAGAGTAGAGTTTGGAATTTCAAAAATACGATGTTAAAGAAGAGAAGAAGGAAAAGAAAGAAAGAGAAAAAAAAGAACAAACAAAAACAAACAAGGTCAAAAATTATAAAGAAAGTACAGGTACAAAATTGATAACTAATACCAGAAAGCAAAAATTAAAAATCTAGAGTAGAGTTTGGAATTTCAAAAAATACAATGTTAAAAAAAAAAAAAAAAAAAAAAAATAAAGAAAAAAAACAAACAAACAAATACGAACAATGTCACAAAAATTATAAAGAAAATACAGGTACAAAATTGATATCAAATACCAAAAAGCATAAATTAAAAATCTAGAGTAAAGTTTGGAATTTCAGATATACAATGTTATATAAAAGAAGAAGAGAAAGAAACAGAGAAGAAGAAAAAAAAAAAAAGTCACAGAAATTATATAAAAAAAACTATAGGTACAAAATTGATAACATATACCAAAAAGCGAAAATTAAAAATCTAGAGTAGAGTTTGGAATTTCAAAAATACAATGCTAAAGAAAAGAAGAAAAAAAAAAAAACAAAAAAAAAAAAACCAAGGTCAAAAATTATAAAATATATATATATGAAGTTTGCTGAAGAAGAAAAAATAGGGTCTTTTTTTTTTTTTTTTTTTTTTTAAGTAATAGGTTATAAAAGTGAAAATTAAAGGAACAATAGAGGACTTAAAAAATTTTTTTAATTAAAAAAATAGAAAGAATGATCGTAAAATAATAAAAATATATCTAGGACTTTTTTTTTTTTTTTTTTGTGGTGTTGTGGGTTCAGTTCATTTTGGCTAGTTCCTTGGTCAGATTTCTATTTCTCAAGATCTATAGGCCCCTTCCTATGTAGTCCGTAGTAACCACAGGGTTTTGATCTATTGCCTGTAGCTTCCAAGGCGTTTCCCTCTGTTATATCTTCTTCTGTTTGCTAGTCTCTTCAGTATCTGGTTTCGCCTGACTCAAAGGGCACGGTGGAGGACACTTTTTTTTTTTTTTTTTAGGCTTACTTGTTCAGTCGCGCTGTGTGGAGGGAGGGAGGAATGCTGCAAACAAATAACACTGGCGTGGGCTCGCAGTGCCTCAGCCACCCTGGGTCTGCCCCCGCTCACGGCGCGTGTAGCCTCCCTGTCCACACTGCTTGGACTCTAGGTTGTTCCGCCAGGAACAATCCGAGACTGGCCCTGGGCTGCATGCACCTCCCAGGTCCAAGCCGCTCAGGTTCAGGCACTCGGGTAGTCCTCAGAGGCGCAGACTCAGTTGGGCCTGCGTTTTGTGCTCTTCCCAGGTCCGAGCGCCAATTTGCTCTTCCCAGGCGAGCGCCAATGCTGCGACTTAGCGCCTCCCGCCACTCGGTTATCTGGATGTAAAACCGGCGCACCTTCTCAGGCAGATGTTGATCGTCCAGACCCCCAAGAAGTTTTAGTTAGCAAAGCCCGCTTACAGTTTTATAGATAATGTCTCTCTGGGGCTGCGATTGCCCCCTTCCGGCTCTGGCTGCCTGTCACCGGAGGGGGAAGGTCTGCAGCCGGCTATCTCTGTTCAGTCCTTTGTTTCGTGCGCGGGCCTGGCGGTCTTAGGTTAGGGCTGGCTTTTCGCATGGTAGGTATCCCACAGTCTGGTTTGCTAGCCCAAATTATTTCGCTCAGATAGCGCTCAGGTATTCAGGCCAGATTCTTACTCTCAGCAATGCAGCCCACGCCGCACCTCCCTGCCCAGCCCCGTTTTGCTAATGGCGGATGCAGGCGTCTGCGCTGCTTCTCTGCTGGGGAGTTACTGTAGGGCTCTCGCAATCTGCGAGTTTTAAATTGTTTATTTATTTTTTCTCCCTGTTATGTTGCCCTCTGTGCTTCCAAAGCTCGGCACAGATTCGGCAGTGAGAAGGTTTCCTGGTGTTTGGAAACTTCTCTCTTTTTAAGATTCCCTTCCCGGGACGGAACTCCATCCCTCCCTCTTTTGTCTCTTTTTTTTTTTTTTTAATATTTTTCCTACCTCCTTTCGAAGAGTTGGGTTGCTTTTCTGGGTGCCTGATGTCCTCTGCCGGCATTCAGAAGTTGTTTTTGTGGAATTTACTCGACGTTTAAACGCTCTTTTGATGAATTTGTGGGGGAGAAAGTGTTCTCCCCGTCCTACTCCTCCGCCATCTTGGCTCCTCCTCGAGACCTGAAAATTTTAGATGAACAAAATATGAAGCTGCCACCCAGTGATAAATAATTGAAAATTAACTTTAAGAAGAAGACTTGAACTCTGGATGGAATGTAACAGTAAATGTTGGAATGAAAGATAAATTTGTCAGTTAGTCATTAAAATAGTTAATGTTAGCTGGTGAGAAGCACTATGGAAGAAAATAAAGCATAAGAGGAAGATATATAAGGGGTATTTTTCGATTTTAAGTAATATGAGCAGGTAAGGTGCTTACTTTGAAGGTAATGTTTAAGCAAAGAAAAAATACAATAAACTATATGGATAATTGAAGAAAGAACATTCCAAGAAGGGAGCACTGTGCAGACCAAGAGGAAGGCTCTAAAGCAGGAGAACCTCTGGTGTGTCCCTGAAACTTCCATGAAGGCAGGTAGTCTGGGAAAATTGGGAGAGCAATACTAGGGAATGAGATGAAAGAATGAAAAGCACACCAGATCTTGTAGGCACTTATAGATCAAAGTAAAGATTCATTTTTTACTAAGACCAGAATGCAAAGAGGTTTTAACAGTAAATGACAGTGTTCCACTTTTGAAAATATAAAGGACAAGGTCTGAAGAAAGAGACTAATTAAGGGGTACCTGTCGTATTCCAGGCAGGAAATAATGATGGCTCAGAATCAGGTGGTGGCAGTGGTGGGGGTTGAATACATACTGTATATCTGTTTTTAAGCAGTGTTGATAGTATCTGCTGAAAGAATGTATGTGAGGTATAAAGGATAATTCCATGAGTTTGGTCCTGGGGAACAGGAAACAAAAGATGAAATTGACACAAATTGAAATGGAGAACCCATGAGAAGAACAATTTGTGGGCTAAATATCAGAAGCTCAGTTTGGAGCATTTTAGTATTAAGATATATGTTAGACATTCAAGGTAGTGATTTCACACAGGCACAATGATTTTTAGACAAGTCACTAAAGAGGAAACCCAATTAAAATATCAGTGAAATAGTATTTGCACTTGTTGCTCAGTCACTTAGTTGTGTAAGACTCTTTGTGACCCCATGGACATGTCAGGCTTCCCAGTCCTTCACAGTCCCCCAAGTTGGCTCAAACTTATGTCTATTGAGTCAATGATGCCATCCTGCCATCTCATCCTCTGTCACCCTCTTTTCCTCCTGCCCTCAATCTTTCCTAGAATCAGGGTCTTTTCCAATGAATTGGGTCTTCTCATCAGGTGGCCAAAGTATTGGAGTTTAGCATCAGTCCTTCCAACGAATATTCAGAGTTGATTTCCTTTAGGATTGATTGGTTTGATCTCCTAGGACTCTCAAGAGCCTTCTCCAACAGCACCACAGTTCAAAAGCAGCGATTCTTTGGCACTTAACTTTCTTTATGCTCCAACTCTCACATCGGTACTTGACTACTGGAAAAACCATAGCTTTGACTATATGGACCTTTGTTGCCAATGTGATATCTCTGCCTTTTAATATGATGTCTAGGTTTGTCATAGCTTTTCTTCAAAGGAGCAAATGTCTTTTAATTTCATGGCTGCAGTCACTGTCTGCAGTGATATTAGAGCTCAAGAAAATAAAATCTCTGACTGTGTTCATGTTTTCTCCATCTATTTGCCATGAAGTGATGAGATTGGATGCCATGATCTTAGTTTTTTGAATGTTGAGTTTAAGGCAGCTTTCCCACCAGCTTTTTCACTCTCCTCTTTACCTTCATCAAGAGGTTCTTTCGTTCTCCTTTACTTTCTTCCTTTAGGGTGTTGTCACCTGCATATCTGAGATTTCCACTCTAGGTAATGGAAAAAAATCTGAATGCCACATATTAGCAAGAATGCAAATGAGAGATTATTTTTACTTATTTGAAATATAAATTGTTACACCTTCAGTTAAGTATTTGGCAGAATCCAGAAAACTACAGATTTTTTTTTCATGATCCAGTATTTCATTCTTTTGTCTGAGATATTTTGTAATGATATAAAATTAAACAGGGCAACCTTGGGAAGAAACAAGTTTTAGAATGTGGATATAATTAAACCTCTCTTAATTACATGGAATTAGTGGATACCAATTGTTATAAAGAGGAACATAAAAATGTGTTTTCAAGTACTATATTTATTTCAACAAAGATAAATGTTTGAGAGGATACATGTGAAATGTTTATTATTGGTTAGTTCAAGACGGTAGGATTACAGAATTTGAGATTATAAGACTGAATTTTTACCTGTCACTCTATTAATAGAAAAGTTGTTAATCATTTAGAAACATTTTGGAATAGAAGGTAGATTTTAATACATTGTATTTGCAACATAATCATTTGCATTTTTATTATTAAAAATAAAATACAATTAAAAATTATATTTATTATGCTCCCCTTCATAAAAATATAGCTGAAATTAAACTATAAACAAAACAAAATGAAATGTCATTTGTAAAGCTGCTAAATTTATTTCATATGATTAGCACACTCAATTCTAAAAGTATGTTAATTATTAGAAGCAAGATAAATTGTTTATTGATATTTGATGTATTTATATGACAAAAATTATGCTTATATTCCTAAAGATCTATTAAGACTTCTATCTTGTATTGTTTTCCCAATGAAATCAACTTTAGATTTTGTTGACTAATGCTGATTGAGCACCTAGGTCCCAAGGGATGTTTTTGTAATGAATCCTTTCTATTTAATGTGTTAGCAGAACTATATTGGTTATGAGACAAATTCAATAACATTATATATTACATTTTTAAAAGAAACAGATTTTAAGTATCTTTTTCTTTACCCAAACCTGGGTAAACTCAGAGTTGATAGAGATTCACTACAATGCTACAAGGAAAAATTTTTGTCTGTAGCACTTAGAATTGAATAAAACATCATAGTCTGAGCAGTATCTATACATGAAAGGCTATGCCAGAAAGACTTCACCACCTACTTTGGGGGAGTCTGCCAATCAACAACAAATGCACACCAGGTAAGACTGCATGACTGAAGCTCAATGAAATGATGTCCTATTTTTAGCTTAGCTTTTTTCTCATTTAAAGAGGCACAACTGAGCTTTGTGTTCATGTTTTCATGAAATGATAGCTAAATAGCACCAGCTAGAGCCAAGAATAGAGAAGGCAAGCTTCCCTATGTGTCCTTGGGTGTTTCTGTCAGCAGTGCCTCTGGTATTCCCATCTTGGACCTATTTTTAAGAATTCCTGCCAAATATTCAGAACTGTGCCAGACTAGATAGAGACTCTTCTATGAACCATTGACCTCCCAGAGTCAGGATTATGTCCATGAATGACTAGACCTCTAAGGCAGTATCTCTTCCAGCATTGTGGTTAGTGAAAATAAATACTGTCATATCTAGGAATCAACAAACTGGAAAGAATTTTAAAAAGTCACTCATTTGAACCACACTCTAAATGTGGTCTTTAAAATGAAGGAAAATATCACACTAGTGTCCAATGTGCTAGGCTATATTCTTTTGCCCTGTAAATAGTCATTCTGAGTTCTTATAAACAAGAGAAACTTTTAAAAATCTTGGTCAAGAAATTGTTATAGACAATCTTCTTAATTATGATCTATTTATCCCAATTAATTGATATTGTAGGATTTCATCTTTGATCAAATCAATTTTCTAAATGAGTCTCCTAAAGCTATGGACCAATTCATAAATGTTTGTAGTTTATTTTTAAAAAAATCCATCAATAGCATAGTTCACACTTAAATACTATGTAGTGAGTTCTAAAGAATAGTAACAGTTTATTTTAAACACATTGAAATATTTGTTTTTCATCAACTTTATAGGTAAAATACATCACTAAATTCATTGTGAATGTTGGTTTTTGTTACAATTATGGAAGTTTGATATTTTACACTATTTTTATTCCTTGGTCAATTCTTAAATGTGATTCTCAGAGTTAAATTAAACATGAGTGTTTCCTTCAGTAGCAATTTCATTGAGTGACTACATTTTGTTATGCAGTAGAGTATGCAAAAAGTTTGCAACCATTAATATTAATGTTTTGATCATTGTGTTTCAGAGAAGCATAGTTTGACTAGAGAGAAAAATATGTAGCAAAGTGGTCAAAGTCTCAATTGTCCTTGTGAACAGTTAGGAATCATCAAATGAGTAGAATATACCACTTCTTCCAGCTGCTTGAGGAATTTCTTGAGGATCCTAAATACATTCCTATTTTCTTCCTTTAGAATAAAGAAATTTATTTAGAATAAAGGAATTTACTGACTTTTTCTTTTTTCATGTCATTATAATAATTGAATTTTGTTTTAAAGAAATCAAATGGGACTTTTCAGTATTATTCAAATTAAAACACTACTTAGATCTCAGGATGGTTGGCAATGGCAACTCTATGAGCCACATATAAAAATACTCAAACATGTTAAAAGCATCATTATGAGCCTTCATGGATGAGCTAATCAAGAGAAGTACATGGGTTTCAGATTGATATATGTATATAGCCACATCCATCTTATATGTGACCTGCTGAGACATGACAGGATGGGTAGAGGGTGACAATAAGAGTAGAGCTGCATTATACTGAAAATTTGAAAGAGATTACTGAAGGGAAAATAAAGGTGGACTGGGCTTACTCTAGCAAATCATCATTTTTTTTACAGTGGTGTTATCCAAAATATCCTCTATTGCCAACAAAAGTTAAGA
Source organism: Bos mutus (assembly GCF_027580195.1). Classification (NCBI taxonomy): domain Eukaryota; kingdom Metazoa; phylum Chordata; class Mammalia; order Artiodactyla; family Bovidae; genus Bos; species Bos mutus. The sequence goes on along the minus strand of NC_091621.1, from coordinate 19,628,396 downwards.
GGTGTCACAAAAATGTTACTAACATGTAGTTTCATGGTCAAGTAACTTAAACCTGCATTAAACATTCATGAATAGTTTTCTTTAAAACAAGATTTTAATAGATTATTTGTTATAAAAATTTTAAAGAGAGTATATAGGCACTCTCTTTCAAAGTACAGGCAAACCTTCTGCAATTCAAAAAGAAAGATGATTATTACTGCAGTCATTCTAGCTTGCTGAGAAGAAACAACACTTTGTAAGAAGACCTAGCCACACCATCAGAAGGGTAACCACATATACACATCATCCCTAAGGTGGGCACCATAGAACCAGTGAAGCTAGCAGAAGGCAAATCCTGGAAGACATTGGTCAGTAGTGAAGATTGTATTGAAAAGGATCCAGACAGAGAGCAATGATTAAGCCTTCCGAACATGTGTGTTTACATAACATTTTCCCTTTGTGCATTGTGACACCTACACTAACACCGTTGGATTGTATTGACTTATCCTTTTCTTCTATTCTCAAGACAGCACTGTTTCATGGGCTATAAATACCAAGTCTCTGTTAACCTTTTCAATCTTGCCTGCAAGCTCCCCTCACTCCCTTCACCCAAACACATTCACTTGATAAAGGATCCAAGTTCCTGCACAGACATACTCCAACTTTGCTACAGTTAACAGGGAGGGGTAATTTATAATTTATATTCTTTTTGTCAAAGAGAAAGATGAGCTACTTATGTTTAATTTACATGAAATTATAGAAAATTAAATATTATATAATGGATAAGTATATAATTATATAATATAATTATATATAATATGATAATATATATAATATAATAATTATATATCCTTTGGGGTATCATGAAAATTCATTTCCTTGAGTAACAATTGTGTGGAAATTTATCCATATAATGTACATGAAAATGTGAAAATGCAAAGATGACAAAAAATTTCTGTTAAATCAGATAACAGTTGTATTTCATGATGCAGAAAACAAAAACTAGCATTTTATATGCAAGCAAATAGTCTCTTCTATGGATGCTTATGTTATGTCAAGGAAGCTCAATTCTCAAGCAGTAGTGCATTTGTAAATGCTGGGATTTTGTTTATTTTCTGGACTGTTACAAGTATGAGGCTATTTAACTTGGAGAACCGTCCTTCTGGCTGTGTTCCAAAGTGTAATAACTATATTTATACTTTGTTGATGTTGCTGTACATTTGCTAAGTCATGTCCGACTCTTTGCGACCCCATGGACTGCAGGACTCCAGGCTCCTCTGTCCTCCACTATCTTTCAGAGTTTGCTCAAACTCATGTCCATTGAGTCAATCCTGTCATCTAACCATCTTATCCTCTGCCACCCCTTCTCCTTTTGCCTTCAATAAGTATTTATACTAATAAAACAACAAATATTTTAGTTAATCTGAGGTACATTGAAAGGATATCAGAATGCCCAGGATCTGGCTATCTCCCAGAATGGAAAACACGATTCATTTCATGTTTTTATTCCTTTCTTACAAATTTGGAATTTATAATATATTATCTTGGAGGTTATCAACACTTTTCTAATATCTGCCTTTATTAGAAATTATAATTTCCTAGCCTTTTTTATTCGGAGAAGGCAATAGCACCCCACTCCAGTACTCTTGCCTGGAAAATCCCATGGATGGAGGAGCCTTGTAGGCTGCAGTCCATGGGGTCGCTAAGAGTCGGACACAACTGAGCGACTTCCCTTTCACTTTTCACTTTCATGCTTTGGAGAAGGAAATGGCACCCCACTCCAGTGTTCTTGCCTGGAGAATCCCAGGGACAGGGGAGCCTGGTGGGCTTCCATGTATGGGGTCTCACAGAGTCGGACATGACTGAAGTGACTTAGCAGCAGCAGCAGCAGGCTTTTTTATTAATAGGGAAATTTCAAAGCATAATTTGTTAGACACTTAGAGAAATAAGCACATGTTTGTTGAAATACTAAATAAAAAATAGTAAAGAGACAAAAGAGCACTCTGAAAAGAACTTTGCTGTGTCAACTCATGGCCCTATTTTTTGCCATTTGGATCTTCTTTCTTTCTGAAAGAAGTTGCTCTGAAAGTGAGTGAAACATAAGATGCCATGAGTTGCTAATGTATGAGGTATACCCTCTGATTTATTATTATAAGACTCTGTTCTGAGGGCTGGCATAGTTATTTGTCAACCACATTATTCTCTATAGATTTCAACTACTTCTCCCACGAAAGATAAGTTCCTTTACTTGTCAAAGTTGGTAGGGGTATTGTTTCAAATCTCAATATTTAAAGGAAAAAAAAACAGATAATAATTTGAGAGAAAATACAAACTCAGAACTTCTTGGACAGTCTGCTTGCATTAATCATATCTATAAAAGGGACAAATGTGAATTTTCATATCTTTAATGAGATGTTTTTCTTTACTCTCTCCCTCTCCATAACTCTGTACCATAAAGGATATTTTAAGAGTGATCCTTGAAGGAGTTATTCATGTTTGAATGCACCTCTTTGCCTTCCCTTCTTCCCACCATAGATTACAGCACTTTTGAACAATGTGAAAAACCTGCAAGTATGTGACTGTGGAAACAAATTCCCTTTTATCCTTTTTTTTAATGCTAGTGGTTCTCTTTAATTTTGAATTAAGAGAAATATTTTATACATTCTTGCATCTGAATCCTATTAAATTCATATGATCAGGCTAAGCCTGCACATGAAGTCATGACAGTAACCTCAAGTGCTTGGGATAGAGCAAAATTTCCAGAAAATGAGGATATTTAATATCATTGAAATTGTTGTTTGTCATACTTAGGCATTCACTTGTTAAGATAGTAATAATCAATCCTATTGTTCCTTCCAGATAAGAGGTTGGCTCCTTATCTTTCAAAATGCATTAAGCCTTTTGAAATATTTTTAAACTTTTGAGATATTTATGGGACAAAGGTTTCTTAGTTTGACCATAAATGACAAGGATAGAATCGGTATAGATATAAAATTATTATCTTTTGTGCCTTCCCAGACAGCCTGAATACCTCGTTATCCACCTGTGATATGGTAGAAAGAAGAATGTAATACCATGAGAAGTATAAACTTTTGCTTTGTGATACTAGATGCATTGCTTGCATATTTGTAGGTCTTGTTCCCTTATTTTGTACTAATAACAAAATGATAGCCTCACATGAATATTGTGAAGATTGAGTCAGAAAATATACATGAAAGAAACACTTCAAATATCTAATATATATTAATAGAACAACTGGGCTTCCCTGGTGGCTCAGATGGTGAAGAATCTGTCTGTAGTGCAGGAGACTTGGGTTCACTTCCTGGGTTGGGAAGATCCCCTTGAGGAGGGCATGGCAACCCACTCTAGTACTCTTGCCTGGAGAATCCCGTGGACAGAGGAGCCTGGCAGGCTACAGTCCCTGGGGTCACAAAGAGTCAGACACTACTGAACCTGAACGACTAAGCACAACACATTAATAGAAGACAATAAACACATTTTACCTTATGAATATCAAATGAGTGCTTTATTGTATTTTTTACTTTCTCTTTACTATCACAAGAGCATTAGCTGATATAACACATTATGCAGGATACTTTTACATTCTTAAAATCATGTGTGATTAAATAGATAAGCTGTACAATGTGCTTAAATTTGTATCTATAGTACACTACAGTGTACTATATACATTTACTATATACAGTGTAGTATATAAAGTACAGTGTACTAAATACATTTGAACATTAATTTATTGATTGAACAAATATTTCTTGAGCACCTGCCCTGTATTAAGTTTTCTAGTCACTGGACCTACAAAGTCATTAAACTTAACACTTAGAATGAAGATTGGATAATTAATAAATAATCAAATGAGTATAGTAATTTCAATGCATGTCGTTAGGTAATATGTGGTGAATCAGAGAGGCTAATGAACTAGATAGAAACTAGAAATGGTAGGACAACTTAGAAGTAACCTTAGAAGTCGTCTATGACAAATTGGCTTTAATGGTAATGTTAAGATTCGTGGCATTACTACAGTTACTATATATATATATATATATTTTTAATTACAGGTGGTTATTCATTGAGATGGAGCAGAATGGAAATTTTATACTGGGCTTTTAAGTTAACCCAAAGAGATGGTGAGTCATATTTTAGAATAAACGCTGTTTTGTGACGAGAGTGTTCTGGCAAAGTGGGCATTACTTTCTGACAAGTAATTTGATTTGTTTCAGATCTTTGCAATTATGTTTTAATGACCCTGGTTCCCAATTTCAGTTTTTTGGAATAGAGTCTTTGGTTGTTGTTTCTTTTGTATCATTTATGCACTTTGTATACAGTTTTACTCTCAAGAAACTCTTGCAGAACCTGGAAGCTTACAGAAGGGAATTATCCTCAGGGGACACAGCAGTTATTTCTGCATCCAGCACTGTTTTGAGTCTCAGATTGCATTATCGAGTACCTAATTTTTTTTCTTAACATCTATGCTTTTCAAAATAACCATTCCAGTGTACTGGTTGTAATATTTATAATTTTGATGGCTTTCACTGACTGTTTAATGTAGGGTATGCCATATGCGAATCATAGATGAAACTGCCATTAGGCATCAATTCGAGTTCAAATAGCAAACTACTAATGGTGAGGCATCTTTCACGTGCAGATCTTTTCTTAGCCCTAGATAGGTACATTCATGATAAAGCATTCTGTTTAGTAACCTTGTCAAGTGTGTATTAGCTCTCTAGGTATCATTTTATATGTTTTCTTACCATAATACATAATTCAACAGCATATTGTGGACTCAGGGCAATCCATTTACAATTTTAAACCTTGTATTTAGAGTGATAATTTTGAAGGTTACTACAGGTTGAAAAAAGTTGATTTATCATAAATAAGTACTCATATTAACTATTAACTTAAAATAATCTTCCTTTTATAGTCATATCTTCATTATTCTATACAATGTGTTTTACTGAAACAATAAATGAATCCAGATATTATATAGTACTTCTGTCATATTCTAACTTATTCATGTATAGTCCAAAATATTTTTACATTTTTACAATTTAAAAAATATAAACTTCTAATAGTCTTTTTCTCTCTACCCTCCTCTCCTCATACTTCTATTTTTCATCCTTGTCTTCTACTCCTTCCTCTCTGCTTTACATTTAACATTTAGATTCTTCCTATCCACTTTCACTAATTACTGGCCTAATATTTATATAATTTAAAACACAAACTAAAGAAATCTAAATGAGCAGAAACATGTGAGCAGAAGCTTTCTTCACCTGGACATTTTTATTTTCATCTTTATAGTCTTGGTTGTAATAATATTTACATATTATATATACATATGTTGCACATGTATATTGGGAGTCAATGTATTTTAATAGTGTGTGCACAACTCCTTATTTATATAAACATGTATTGATTGGAAGTGGTAAAACATTACTTAGAGTAATAATTCCATATATTATGTAATCAAAGGCACATGCTATAGAGAAAAATTGCTTGTAAAATTTTCATATAAATTTCCAGTTTTTCCTTACAAGGGAAACTGAAAAAAACTCTTAGAATAAGAGAACAGTATTTTTTTCTTGATAGTTTCTTTTATTATCTGCTTTCTGTTAATCCTTTGCTATATGTCACAGGCATTCTTGTCCCACACTCTTTTCAACTGGAATTGTGTGTGTTTATCCTTAGGCCACTTTTCATTTTGTTTTTAGTTTTTGTGTCTGCAAATACTTAAAAGTTTTCTTTAAGTGTGTCTTAAACAATGAACTCTCTAGAAAAGTTTCTTCCTGCAGCTCTATACCTTAAAATATTTGCAGTTATTCCTTGAGTAAGTCAGTTACCATCCCCATCAGTTCTCTCATCTATATTATAAAGTTAGCATATTTAACCAGAGGTGAGGATTAGAGAAAATTCATATGAAGCCCTAGAATAAAGAAGACATTGAATAAATAGTGTCTCAATTATTAAAAGAAGCAAAGGATGTAGAAAATGAAAGTTGAGTTTTACATAAGTGACTTTGTGGCAAGTTAACTTGCATTATAAATGAAGAGGGTTTTTAGTATGCAGATTCTGGATTAAACATCTGTAGTTTCTTAGGCTGCAACAAAGGCAAACTATTTCAAGATGAGAAATCTCTGCTGTTCAAAGATGACTTTTAAAACATTTAAATATTGACATTAGTTCAGGAGCACTGGATAGAAGCATTCCTCTGGAGACATCAGTGGTGCCTTCATTTCCTCCAAAGAGTCTAAGCTTTAAATATTTAAATGCAGTTAAAGGATTTAAAACTTGAAGAAGAAAGAATTTTATTTTTTAATGATGTGCACCACTTAGTTTACTCTATTTTTGTATTACTGCCTATTGCAAATTCCCCAAACACTTAGTTATCATTTCTAAATCTTTCCTCTAGTGATTTATACAAGTAATTTCCAAGAAATCTCTGAAGATAACTTAATTTCCCATGAGGTACAGGGTATATGCCTATGCCTATACACACACACACACACACATATGGATGTGTATATATACATTTGTATATATGCACCAGGGTGATTCTCAGCAGGCAGTATTTTTATGTCTCTTTTGCAGTGCAGGGAGCATTCACTGTGGAGCTGTTCGAGGTCTGGTCATTGTAGGAGGTCCCCGGATCTGTGGTCATTTATTGAGTACCTGTTACGTGCTAGCTCTGTACTTGAGTCTCATTGTACAGTAACACAGTAAGTGTTTAGAAAAAATTTGCACAGCATGTTATGAAAACCTATAGGAAAATATGAATCAAGATTGAGGGAATATCTGAGGGAAGGTGGGCATGAAAGCCTTTATGGAAATAATCCTCAGTTATATCTTAAAGAATGAATAGAGTTCAATTAATTGATAGGGGATTCATTGAGGCAATGGAAACAAAATAATCTGATATTGCTGAATAATTATGTGTAAATAGAAAACAGTGATAAAAAAGGATATCAGAATAAGCAAAACCTAAATTAGGAAAGATTTTAGAGTCCATGCCAAGAGCATCTATTTTATTTTGTTGCAGATGACGGTAAATCACATTGTAATATTTTTAAAAAAGGTTGAATATATAAATTTCTCTTTCCCATTCTTATCCCAAAATGCATGGCTACCCATATTAATACTTAGGCACATCCTTTTGGGAAATAACTTATTAAACTATTACATTATTTGTTATTCAGTTACTAAATCATGTTCGACTCTTTGCAACCCACTGGACTGAAGCACACCATGCTCCTCTATTCTTCACGATCTGCTTACAGTTTGCTCAAATTAATGTCCATTGAGTTGGTAATGCTATCCATCTCATTCTCTGCTCCCCCTTTCTCCTTTTGCCTTCAATCTTTCCCAACATCAATGTCTTTTCCAGTGAGTCAGCTCTTGGCATCGGGTGGCCTGAGTATTGGAGCTTCAGCATCAGTCCTTCCAGACTGGTTTGATCTCCTTGAAGTTGCGAATGACATAGTTCTTTTTTTAGGGTATTTTAATAGGAGGTTCCCAGAGGTACATTGTCTTTGCTCAAAGAAACAATTTCAATTGGTGGATAATAAATGTACCATAAAAGAAATGTAGAATTATTATTTGAAATAAGACAAGCTCTTATTTAATTCCTCGACTAAAAACCATCCCTACCCCATTTTGTGTCTACTCTTCTGATCTATATGAAACTTATATGATTATACTCTGGTAACTACCAGGAGTCTTTCAATGATTGCAGAAGATGGTATGTTCTGTGTGCATTAACCCATGAATTCTTCCCAAGCTACATCCCAACACGTGCTTGGCTTGCAGTGTGTCAGTGCTGGGAGGTGGAGGACAAACAGCTCCAAAATAATGCCACTGCAAAGCAATATTCACCATTTGAGCAATCAGGCAGAGCAAGTTAAAAACAGATGACAGTTGCATTACTGTCACATTCAGAGAGGCCCTAAAAGCCAAGATGGAGAAGTTTCCTAGTGGACAGAGCTGTAAGCAATATATCTGGTAATCCATTTTGTGTGCAAAGAGAAATGGGCTAAGATAATACTATGTACAGATGCCTGGAAAGTGGTTAAAGGCAGGAGGCTGAAAAGAAAAATGGCTGGAGGCTTAGAGATAAGGGAATTAGGATGTAGGCATGTGAGCAGACATGTGGACATGAAGTATGGAGATACTGTATTTACATGTAAATGTCTCCAAAAATGCACCCATCAGATAATAGACAGTCAACATTCAAGAAGAATTAACATCAGCTTATCTTCATTGGCTGTCTCAGATCGGGTATAATTGCATACAAAGTGGCCATGGTGGCAGATATAGAGTATATGAGTGAGGTCAATAGAATCCATTCTCATTTTCTCAGATGGATATGGCTAATGTCTGGGAACATTAAACCTGCAAGGTACAGAGACACATGGTGATCCCCTAACACAGCATCATTTCTTAAGGATAGACTAATTACCTATTGGTTATTATGCCCCTTCTGTTTGAGAAGGGCCATTGGTTTGTCTTCAGAGAGATAGATGCCTTTTCCAGGTATGGATTTGCCTTCTCATCCCATAGAACTAAAGCTAAACTGTTTTTTAGTTACTTATAAAAGTTTTATTTAAAATTTTACAGTATGTATATTTTATTTTTAATTAATTTTTATTGGAGTATAGTTGCTTTACAATATTGTGTTAGTTTCTACTATACAGCAAATGAATCAGCTATCAGTTCAGTTCAGTTCAGTCACTCAGTTGTGTCCGACTCTTTGAGACCCCATGAATCGCAGCATGCCAGGCCTCCCTGTCCATCACCAACTCCCGGAGTTCACTCAGACTCACGTCCATCAAATCAGTGATGCCATCCAGCCATCTCATCCTCTGTCGTCCCCTTCTCCTCCTGCCCACAATCCCTCCCAGCACCAGAGTCTTTTCCAATGAGTCAACTCTTCGCATGAGGTGGCCAAAGTACTGGAATTTCAGCTTTAGCATCATTCCTTCCAAAGAAATCCCAGGGCTGATCTCCTTTAGAATGGACTGGTTGGATCTCCTTGCAGTCCAAGGGACTCTCAAGAGTCTTCTCCAACACCACAGTTCAAAAGCATCAATTCTTCGGTGCCCAGCTTTCTTCACAGTCCAACTCTCACATCCATACATTACCACAGGAAAAACCATAGCCTTGACTAGACGGACTTTGTTGGCAAAGTAATGTCTCTGCTTTTCAATATGCTATCTAGGTTGGTCATAAAAGTATACATATATCCCGTCTCTCTTAAACCTCCCTTCCACCCCCATTCCCCACCCCTCTAGGTCATCACAGAGCACCCAACTGAGCTGTCTGTGTTATACAGCCGCTTCCCACTAGCTGTTTTACACATAATAGTGTATATATGTCAATGCTACTCTCTCAATTTGTCCTTAATGGCCAAGACAAAGATCATCACAAAAGTCAGAATGGTGATTAACTCAGAGACAGTTAGAATGATGTGACTGCAGTTACCTAGGTGTTCAGTTTAGTTCAGTTCAGTTGCTCACTCATGTCTGACTATTTGTGACCCCATGAAACAGCATGCCAGGCCTCCCTGTCCATCACCAACTCCTGGAGTCCACCCACCCATGTCCATTGTGTCAGTGATGCCATCCAACCATCTCATTCTCTGTCATCCTCTTCTCCTCCTGCCCTCAATCTTTCCCAGCATCAGGGTCTTTTCAAATGGACTCAGCTCTCCGCATCAGGTGGCCAAAGTATTGGAGTTTCAGCTTCAACATCAGTCCTTCCAATGAACACCCAGGACTAATCTCCTTTAGGATGGACTGGTTGGATCTCCTTGCAGTTCAAGGGACTCTCAAGAGTCTTCTCCAACACCACAGTTGAAAAGCATCAATTCTTCTGCGCTTAGCTTTCTTATAGTCCAACTCTCACCATCCATACGTGACCACAGGAAAAACCATAGCTTTGATTAAACGGACCTTTGTTAGCAAAGTAATGTCTTTGCTTTTGAATATGCTGTCTAGGTTGGTCATAACTTTCCTTCTAAGGAGTAAGCGTCTTTTAATTTCATGGCTGCAATCACCATCCACAGTGATTTTGGAGCCCAGAAAAATAAAGTCAGCCATTGTTTCCAGTGTTTCCCCTTCTATTTGCCATGAAGTGATGGGACGAGGTGCCATGATCTTAGTTTTTTGAATGTTGAGCTTTAAGCCAAGTTTTTCACTCTCTTCTTTCACTTTCCTCAAGAGGCTCTTTAGTTCTTCTTCACTTTCTGCCATAAGGGTGGTGTCATCTGCATATCTGAGGTTATTGATATTTCTCCCAGCAATCTTGATTCCAGCTTGTGCTTCCTCCAGCCCAGCATTTCTCATGATATACTGTGCATATAAGTTAAATAAGCAGGGTAACAATATACAGCATTGACGTACTCCTTTTCCTATTTGGAACCAGTCTGTTGTTCCATGTCCAGTTCTAACTGTTGCTTCCTGACCTGTATACAGATTTCTCCAGAGGTAGGTCAGATGGTCTGGTATTCCAATCTCTTGAAGAATTTTCCACAGTTTATTGTGATCCACACAGTCAAAGGCTTTGGCATGGTCAATACACTTCATAAATATTCTTTTACTATGCCTACACACATATGCAATTTCCGTGTGATCAATTCTCAATAAAAACTACATTAGAATTGCATTACAGTTAATGACACAAAATTTTAGAGCACTGTTTCTCAGCTATGTTAAGAATGCATGTTGATGTATGGCAAAACCAATACAATATTTTAAAGTAAAAAAAAATAATAATTTAAAAATATGAAAAAAATCACACCAAAGAGTTTTGAGAAAAAAAAAAAATGCTTGAAATGTAATATTGAAGGAAAATACATGATTCAGTTCAGTTCAGTTCAGTTGCTCAGTCTTATTCAACTCTTAGCAACCCCATGAACCGCAGGACACCAGGCCTCCCTGTCCATCATCAACTGCTGGAGTCTACCCAAACCCGTATCCATTGAGTCAGTGATGCCATCCAGTCATCTCATCCTCTGTCATCCCCTTCTCCTCAAGCCCTCAATATTTCCCAGCATCAGGGTCTTTTCAGATAAGTCAGCTCTTCGCATCAGGTGGCCAAAGTATTGGCATTTCAGCTTCAACATTAGTCCTTCCAATGAACACCCAGGACTGATCTCCTTTAGGATGGACTGGTTGGATCTCCTTGCAGTCCAAGGGACTCTCAAGAGTCTTCTCCAATACCACAGTTCAAAAGCATCAATTCTTCTGAACTTAGCTTTCTTTATAGTCCAACTCTCACATCCATACATGACTAATGGAAAAACCATAGCCTTGACTAGACGGACCTTTGTTGACAAAGTAATGTATCTGCTTTTCAATATGCTATCTAGGTTGGTCATAACTTCCCTTCCAAGGAGTAAGCGTCTTTTAATTCCATGGCTGCAATCACCATCTTAATTGATTTTGGAGCCCAGAAAAATAAAGTCAGCCACTATTTCCACTGTTTCCCCATCTATTTGCCATGAAGTGATGGGACTGGATGCCATGATCTTAGTTTCTGAATGTTGAGCTTAAATACATGATTAACAAAAACTAAGTTTTAGAAAGTACTTTATTCCAGAGTTTGTTATATGAAAGTGATCATACTTCATCACTTTTTATTGGGAAAATATCCAAAACTATATATTATATACAGAATAATACATTTAGAAAACAAGCTGAAGGGGATTAAATGGAAGTATAATCTCAACAACAAAAAATTCAAAATAAGAATGGCACAAAATATCATAGAGCAATTGGGGATTTCCTTCTCTTTCCCTAAAAAAGAACATCACATACATTATTTCCCTTGTTTTGTTTTCTAATGATAATCACACTCTATTTACGTGTTAGATACTGACTCAGTATACATTCATTGCCATAACTTTCACAAACCAAGACTGTATAATAGTCACTGATATCAGCCATGGTCTCAGCATGGTTCATGTGATTATTTCCTGGGCCAAGTATCTGAAACATGGACCTCAGGGAGTTGGATCTTTTGATGTGACAGTTGTGCAATTTTGAGGTAATCCCCTCAGAGAACACTTATGGGAAAATTTTCTCTGTGGATAAAATGAGTTGATAGGCTCCCTGGAGGTGAGAGGAGATAGGAAGGAAAGATTCAGGTTTTTTAAAAGTGTAATAAAACCAAACTTTATCCATTGCTTAGTTTTGCTAGAAACCAATTTCTATTGACCATTTGACTTCTGAATCAGGGAGAGGAATTAAAATCTGCCTTAACTCTTTTTGATATATTCATCATATTGCTTAACTAGAATGAGAATCTTGAAATGCTGGGTTAAAAAAATGAAAAAACAAACAGTAATAATGAAAGAACAGTATTGACTGAGTCACTGGATAAAAAAGGAAACAAAATAAATGATGTGAAAAGCATTAATCTGTCATAATTCTTCTCATGTCTGGACCCAAAGAAGGTTGACTCAGATATTCTCTCCTTGAGAAGGATGTGTGAGAGCAGATATGGAATCAAAGGTCTGTTTTGACCAAGACTATGACCCAACTTCTGCTTGCTTCTTCTATACATTTATTAGGAATCTTATGGAGTTCAACTCTTCACTGTGGAAGATGTGCAAGATATTATCTATAAGCTCAATCAGTGCTCCATTCCCTTATTATGCTTCTGCTTCTACCCTTCTCCCCTGAAATGTCCATTTCTAAGAACACAGAGCCACAGTAACTTATTTCTCCAAGATGAATTCAGAAAAAAATAAATTATTTATTTTGTGTTAGCTTATTTTCTCTAAGTCCTGCTAAAAAACTATAAACAGCAATAATAAGACATGAGATTCTCCCTTCTTTTCTTTAGTACCTGCCATACATGGAGGTGTGACAATCATATCTATGATAAATAACACAGCATAATCTTCTCATTACTTCTGCCAAGGGCTCTCTCCTAGGCATAGATGATTGATCGCATGATGTATATCAGATCTAGGGTTGTACATCCTTTCCAATCCAAGTAATTAGATTATTTTCCTCAGAATTTGCAATTGAGAGGTCCTGCATTTGAGTCAGTCTAAGGCTGGTATTTTTGGAGATGTCAGGATTAGGTAATGGCAGTCCTAAGAGCCAGACTTAGAGTGACTCTAACCTTGACATAGTCCTGAAAGTGTTACAGACCCCTTTACTAGGTAATTTTGCTTGGAGACTTTCCAACAGCCTCACTGAGATGTTCTCAGAGCTCTAAATAAATCGAGACTGGTTCTAATTCAAATATGCTACTGGGATATCACAATAACTAACATATATAATACTTTGCACAAAGCTTTCTAAGGGCTTTATATAAAAATTATTTAATTTTCAAAAAGTTCTCTATCAGTTGGACACAGAAATTCATATTTTATAGATGAAAACATTAAGATACCAAGATATTGATTTTTCCAAAGCTCGTAAGTTAGTAAATGCTGAAGAAGAAAGTTAAACCTGTATATATATCAGGCTGTAGAGTCTGCTTGACCATAGCAGCAGTCACACTCTAACCTGTGTTTCTTGATCCCTCTTCATAAACAGTGTGTCCTTTTTTTGCCTACTTAATTCCAGTGTGGGAAAACTCAATTCTCAGGTCTGTCTGTTGAGATCTCACTGGTAGTTGTGGGCTGGTAAGCAGTAAAAGAGGATAAGCTATCTTTACTCTTTAAGTATTAGGAATTCAGCTTAGGAATCTCTGACCTCTGGGTTGAGGTCTATAGGAAACAAAATGTCTATATTTAGAAAAAAGAAGAGAGGAAGACATCTCAGCACAAATTACACTCACATCCAATCCTGCCAACCTTGCCAGAAACCATATAGGACCACATGAACAATTTAGCAGTGGCAGCCCAGTTCCATTCAGGGGCTGAATATTAATGAAAATCATCTGAAGAATTCTTCTAAACCTTATTCCTAATAGAAGGATCAGTGGTATACACACCTAGCTCCATTCTAAATCTTAATCCCTGTTAAGAATTATTGCTTCTCCCTCTGACCTGATTTGAAGAACTGACTCATTTGAAAAGACCCTCATGCTCGGAAAGATTGAAGGCGGGAGGAGAAGGGGATGACAGAGTATGAGATAGTTGGATGGCATCACCAACTCAATGGACATGAGTTTGAGTATACTCCGGGAGTTGGTGTTGGACAGGGAGGCCTGGCATGCTGCAGTCCATGGGGTTGCAAAGAGTCGGACACGACTGAGTGGCTGGACTGAACTGAACTGGCCTGTCTACAATGCAGGGGACCCAAATTTGATCCCTGGGTCAGGAAGATCCCCTGGTGAAGGGAATGGCCACCCACTCCAGTATTCTTGCCTGGGAAATCCCATGGACAGAGGAGCCTGCCGGGCTACAGTTCAAGGGTTCCCAAAAGTCAGACACAATTTAGCAACTAAACCACCTGGCCTACCTACCCCTCATCCATAATTATTGCTTATGCCAGCATTTATCACCTAGAGTCACAATTGCAGAATATCATTGGTTTCTTCAGATTCCACCAATAGTTCTCTATAGTATTAGTATTTTTGTCTCCAGCAGAATAAGGGAAGAGGGGGAAGTTAGGTTCTTGCATTCCTCCCAGAATCCTCCATCACTCATCAGTCTTCACACATAGTTTAGAAGTAACAGCTTTGACTTCTCTAAATTTGCATAATGCTTTGTAACTTATTTTACAGGAACATTTTATTTTTACTGTATGCTGGCTATAAAGACTAAGCCCCAAGCATTGTATCACACTTCTAAGAAGTAATATAGTTTCTCCATTAAAATAAAGTTATTCATTTTGTAAAAATTTACTGCAAATAGAGGTTGTATAAACCCAAGGCAACAGAAAAAAGTACAATCTCAAAATATTCTCTAGTTCTAGGTGCATAATATTTCCACTTGATTGTAAAAGGTGTATTTTTATTTACTTTCCTAGTCCGTGTCTCAGGAGGCCCTATTCTTCCCTGAGGTTATTTTTAGTATAATAAGGAAAGAAAATGTTCTTCCTATCCAAGCATGTAGCTTTTTGTGCCTGATTATCTATCAGTCTCAGGAGCTTTAGTGCTGGAGCTTCATTGGTGTGAATCTGAGGTTTTCAGTGGCTTTCTATAACTTCCCTACATTCTACTTTGTGATGTATCTGATATTTTAATAGTACTTTAGAGAAAAAAAAAATCCTTCCCTTGTGGAGCACTATAGATTTTACTTTTTTCATTCTGTACTGAAGGATGCTTTTAAAATTTCTTTCTTCTAGCTTTAAACACATATTTTGATACCAAGAATCATCTGTTGTTTGGGTTTAACACAAAGCTCTCAGAGGCTTCAATATACAGTAAGTGAATAACTATGGTAATCCTGGCAGTTTCTGTGTTGTTACTTCTGCTCTTATTCATGTTCAATTTGTTGCCAAGCATGATTCTGACCAGCATTGATGACTAGTTTTAACATAGAAGATGCCAGATGGATTCATTTTTTCACCTCCATATTTAGTACTTCCAATTTTATTTTGGCCTCAGATTTTTCATCTGAGTAAGAAAAAATCCACTTAATTTACTGTTTTCTAACCTCAACTGAAGAAAGTAGGGAAAACAACTAGACCATTCAGGTATGACCTAAATCAAATCCCTTATGATTATACAGTGGAAGTGAGAAATAGATTCAAGGGATTAGATCTGATAGACAGAGTACCTGATGAACTATGGACAAGGGTTCATGACGTTGTATAGGAGACAGGGATCAAGACCATCCCCAAGAAAAAGAAATGCAAAAAAGCAAAATGGCTGTCTGGGGAGGCCTTACAAATAGCTGTGAAATGAAGAGAATTGAAAAACAAAGGAGAAAAGGAAAGATATACTCACTTGAATGCAGAGTTCTGAAGAATAGAAAGGAGAGATGAGAAAAGCTTCCTCAGTGATCAATGAGAAGAAATAGAGGAAAACAATAGAATGGGAAGACTAGAGATCTCGTCATGAAAATTAGAGATGCTAAGGGAATATTTCATGCAAAGATGGGCTCAATAAAGGACAGAAATGGTATGGACCTAATAGAAGCAGATGATATTAAGAAGAGATGGCAAGAATACACAGGGGAACTATACAAAAAAAATCTTCATGACCCACATAATCATGATGGTATGATTACTCACCTAGGTCCAGACATCCGGGAATACGAAGTCAAGTGGGCCTTAGGAAGCATCAGTATGAACAAAGCTAGTGGAGGTGATGAAATTCCAGTTGAGGTGTTTAGAATCTTAAAAGATGATGCTGTGAAAGTGTTGTGCTCAATATGCCAACAAAATTGGAAAACTTAGCAGTGGCCACAAGACTGGAAAAGGTCAGTTTTCATTCCAATCCCAAAGAATGGCAATGTAAAAGAATGTTCAAAGTACCACACAATAGCACTCATCTCACATGCTAGTAAAGTAATGCTCAAAATTCTCCAAGCCAGGCTTCAACAGTACATGAACCATGTTGATCCAGATGTTCAAGCTGATTTTAGAAAAGGCAGAGGGACCAGAGATCAAATTGCCAACTTTCGTTGGATCATCAAAAGAGCAAGAGAGTTCCAAAAAAACCCTTATATTTCAGCTTAATTGACTATTCCAAAGCCTTTGAGTACAGATTACAGCAAACTGTGGAAAATTCTTCAAGATATGGGAATACCAGACCACCTGACCTTCCTTTTGAGAAATCTATATGCAGGTCAGGAAGCAACAGTTAGAACTGGACATGGAACAGCTGACTGGTTCCAAATAGGAAAAGGAGTACATCAAGGCTGTATATTGTTACCCTGTTTATTTAACTTATATGCAGAGTACATTGTACAAAATTCCAGGCTGGATGAAGCACAAGCTAGAATCAAGATTTCTGGAAGAAATATCAATAACCTCAGATATGCAGATGACATAACCCTTATGGCAGAAAGCAAGGAAAAACTAAAGAGCCTCTTGAGGAAAGTGAAAGAGGAGAGTGAAAAAGTTGGCTTAATGTTCAACATTCAGAAAACTAAGATCATGGCATCTGGTCCCATCACTTCATGGAAAATAGATGGGGAAGCAGTTGAAACAGTGAGAGACTTTATTTTGGGGGCTCCAAAATGACTGCAGATGGTGATTGCAGCCATGAAATTAAAAGATGCTTACACCTTGGAAGAAAAACTATGACCAATCTAGATAGCATATTTAAAAGCAGAGACATTACTTTACCAATAAAGGTCTGTCTAGTCAAGCCTATGGTTTTTCCAGTGGTCATGTATGGATGTGAGAGTTGGACTATAAAGAAAGCTGATTGCTTAAGAATTGATGCTTTTGAACTGTGGTGTTGGAGAAGAGTCTTGAGAGTCCCTTGGACTGCAAGGAGATCCAACTAGTCAATTCTGAAGGAAATCAGTCCTGAATATTCATTTGAAGGACTGATGCTGAAACTGAAACTCCAATTCTTTGGCAACCTGATGCAAAAAACTGACTCATTGGAAAAGACCTTGATGCTGGGGAAGATTGAAGGCCAGTGGAGAAGGGGATGCCAGAGGATGAGATTGTTGAAAAGACTGAACGACTGAACTGACTGATTGACTGTTTTCCATGTTTAAGTCTTCTGTTTCTCTTCTTTACTTTCTACATGGTGTTTACTTATTGTTTATTTATGATTTTATCTAAACATTGCTAAGTCGTTTCATTTGTGTCCAACTCTGCAACCCATGGACTGTAGTCCACCAAGCTCCTCTGTCCATGGAATTCTCCAGGAAAGAATACTGGAGTGAGTTGCCATTTCCTTCTCCAGGGAAATCTTCCCGACCCAAGGATTGAACCTGTGTCTTTTATATCTCCTGCATTGGAAGATAGGATTTTTACCACTATCTCCACCTGGGAAGCCCGTCTAAATATTTGGATGTTCTATTAAATCAATGTAGATTTAATAAACATTGGTTCTTGAAAGCAAAGTAAAAATGATGCAACCTTACTATTAAGAAAAGAACTACCATTCAAATATTAGAGAAAGATTAGTTCATATTTGCATAAAAGTTATATGCTCATTTAAATATATATATATTATACCACATGATATTTTATATGTCAACTATGTACCATAAATATACAAGCATTATATAATGATATATATTGCATATGTTTGAAGAAGGGAATGGCAACCCATTATAGTATTCTTGTGTGGCAAATTCCATGGACAGAGGAGTGTGACATACTACAATCTGTGGAGTTGCAAAGAATCAGACACAACTGAGCAACTAAGACACATTGTATATGTTACATACTGAACATACGGGGAGGGAGGAGGGAAGAGGGTTCAGGATGGGGAACACGTGTATACCTGTGGTGGATTCATGTTGATATATGGCAAAACCAATACAATATTGTAAAGTTAAAAAATAAAATTAAATTAAATTTAAAAAGAAAAAAATATACTGATGCTAGAAATTTGAAATAATATATAGAGCTTCTAAAAAAACATAAATATACAGAAAAACAGAAATATACAGAGTAAGTGGAGGCTAAGTGTATATGGGAGAACAGAATTGACAGAGATAAAGAAAAATAATAGGGGTTTTAGTAGAATTTTTGAGATGAATGGACTTGTAGACAGGTGCAAGAAAAGGGAATATTCCAAGAGAAAAATAGCAAATTCAAAGCATAGTTGTGAAGCCGCATCAGTTACAGACTTCTGGTGTGATGTCATCAAAATGGAGTATGATTAAGCTGGGCCATTATACAATTGGCTGTTTCTGTTTCATATTCTACAGAGGATGCATCAGGTGATAGGAACCTGGATGTGATAGATGGTTTGTTCAAGTTAGGTCATTCCAGCTGCTTGTTAGACTAGATATTTTTAAGTGACAGTGGTATGAAAAAAATATTTTTATAGTAATAAATGAATTTTACTGATTGGAAACTGTATTTAACTACCTTAAATTTACTTTAAAACTGCTTTAAATTTCACTGTCTAAAATTAAAAAATATATGTCTGTTTTTAATACTGCAGATAGGGATTTTGTTACAAAGTCTTGAGTAGTTCAGTTCAGTCCCTCAGCTGTGTCGGACTCCCTGTGACCCCATGGACTGCAAAACGCCAGGCTTCCCTATCTATCACCAACTCCTGGAGTTTACACAAACTCATGTCCATTCAGTCAGTGATGCCATCCAACCATCTCATCCTCTGTCATCCTCCTTCTCCTCCCGCCTTCAATCTTTCCTGGCATCAGGGTCTTTTCCAGTGAGTCAGTTTTTCACATCAGGTGGCCAAAGTATTGGAGTTTCAGCTTCAGCATCAGTCCTTCCAATGAAAATTCAAGACGAATTTCTTTCAGGATGGACTGGGTTTATCTCATTGCAGTCCAAGGGACCCTCAAGATTCTTCTCCAACACCACAGTTCAAAAGCATGAGTTCTTCAACGCTCAGCTTTCTTTATAGTCCAACTTTCACATCCATACATGACTACTGGAAAAATCATAGCTTCGACTAGAGGGACCTTTGTTGGCAAAGTAATGTCTCTGCTTTTTAATATGCTTGTTGGTTGGTCATAGCTTTTCTTCCAAAGGAGTCTGTTAATATCATGGCTAGAGAAACCATCCACAGTGATTTTGGAACCCCAAATATTAAAGTCTGTTACTGTTTCCATTGTTTCCCCATCTATTTGCCATGAAGTGATGGGACCAGATGTCATGATCTTAGTTTTCTGAATGTTGAGCTTTAAGCCAACTTTTTCACTTTTCTCTTTCACTTTCATCAAGAAGCTCTTTAGTTCTTCCTCATTTTCTGCCCTAAGGGTGATATCATCTGAATATCTGAGATTATTGATATTTCTTCTGGCAATCTTGATTCCAGCTTGTGCTTCATCCAGTCCAGCCTTTTTCATGATGTACTCTGCAGATAAGTTAAATAAGCAGGCTGACAATATACAGCCTTGATGTACTCCTTTCCCAATTTGGAACCAGTCTGTTGTTCCATGTCCAGTTCTAACTGTTGCTTCCTGACCTGCATGCAGATTTCTCAAGAGGCAGGTCAGGTGGTCTGGTAGTCCCATCTCTTGAAGAATTTTCCACAGTATTGTGATCTACACAGTCAAAGGCTTTAGAATAGTCAATAAACCAGAAGTAGATGTTTTTCTGGAACTCTCTTGCTTTTTTGATGTTCCAGTTTGAATATCTGGAAGTTCATGGTTCATGTACTGTTGAAGCCTGGCTTGGAGAATTTTGAGCATTACTTTGCTAGTGTGTGAGATTCATCCAATTGTGCGGTAGTCTGAGGAAGTGAGAAATAGATTTAAGGGCCTAGATCTGATAGATAGAGTGCCTGATGAACTATGGAATGAGGATCATGACATTGTACAGGAGACAGGGATCAAGACCATCCCCATGGAAAAGAAATGCAAAAAAGCAAAATGGCTGTCTGGGGAGGCCTTACAAATAGCTGTGAAAAGAAGAGAAGTGAAAAGCAAAGGAGAAAAGGAAAGATATATGCACGTAAAAGCAGAGTTCCAAAGAAGAGCAAGATGAAATAAGAAAGCCTTCTTTAGCGATCAGTGCAAAGAAATAGAGGAAAACAACAGAATGGGAAAGACCAGATATCTCTTCAAGAAAATCAGAGATACCAAAGGAACATTTCATACAAAGATGGGCTAGATAAAGGACAGAAATGGTATGGACCTAACAGAAGCAGAAGATATTAAGAAGAGATGGCAAGAATACACAGAAGAACTGTACAAAAAAGATCTTCACGACCCAGATAATCACGATGGTGTAACCACTGACCTAGAGCCAGACATCCTGGAATGTGAAGTCAAGTGGGCCTTAGAAAGCATCACTATGAGCAAAGCTAGTGGAGGTGATGGAATTCCAGTTGAACTATTTCAAATCCTGAAAGATGATGCTGTGAAAGTGCTACACGCAATATGCCAGCAAATCTGGAAAACTCAGCAGTGGCCATAGGACTGGAAAAGGTCAGTTTTCATTCCAATCCCAAAGAAAGGCAATGCCAAAGAATGATCAAACTACTGCACAATTGCACTCATTTCACACGCTAGTAAAGTAATGCTCAAAATTCTCCAAGCCAGGCTTCAGCAATATGTGAACCGTGAACTTCCTGATGTTCAAGCTGGTTTTAGAAAAGGCAGAGGAACCAGAGATCAAATTGCCAACATCCATTGGATCATGGAAAAAGCAAGAGAGTTCCAGAAAAACATCTATTTCTGCTTTATTGACTATGCCAAAGCCTTTGACTGTGTGGAACACAATAAACTGTGGAAAATTCTGAAAGAGATGGGAATATGAGACCACCTGACCTGCCTCTTGAGAAATCTGTATGCAGGTCAGGAAGCAACAGCGAGAACTGGACATGGAACAACAGACTTGTTCCAAATAAGAAAAGGGGTATGTCAAGGCTGTATATTGTCACTCTGTTTATTTAACTTATATTCAGAGTACATTATGAGAAATGCTGGACTGGAAGAAACACAGGCTAGAATCAAGATTGCCGGGAGAAACACCAATAACCCCTGATATGCAGATAACACCACCCTTATGGCAGAGAGTGAAGAGGAACTAAAAAGCCTCTTGATGAAGGTGAAAGTGGAGAGTGAAAAAGTTGGCTTAAAGCTCAACATTCAGAAAACAAAGATCATGGCATCCAGTCCCATCACTTCATGGGAAATAGATGGGGAAACAGTGGCAACAGTGTTAGACTTTATTTTGGGGGGCTCCAAAATCACTGCAGATGGTGAGTGAAGCCATGAAATTAAAAGACGCTTACTCCTTGGAAGGAAAGTTATGACCAACCTAGGTAGCATATTGAAAAGCAGAGACATTACTTTGCCAACAAAGGTTCATCTAGTCAAGGCTATGGTTTTTCCTGTGGTCATGTATGGATGTGAGAGTTGGACTGTGAAGAAGGCTGAGAGCCGAAGAATTGATGCTTTTGAACTGTGGTGTTGGAGAAGACTCTTGAGAGTCCCTTGGACTGCATGGAGATCCAACCAGTCCATTCTGAAGGAGATCAGCCCTGGGTGTTCTTTGGAAGGAATGATGCTAAAGCTGAAACTCCAGTACTTTGGCCACCTCATGCGAAGAGTTGACTCATTGGAAAAGACTGTGATGCTGGGAGGGATTGGGCGCAACAGGAGAAGGGGACGACAGAGGGTGAGATGGCTGGATGGCATCACTGACTTGATGGACGTGAGTCTGAGTGACCACGGAGTGACCAGGAGTTGGTGATGGACATGGAGGCCTGGCGTGCTGCGATTCATGGGGTTGCAGAGTCGGACACGACTGAGCGACTGATCTGATCTGATCTGATCTGAGCATTCTTTGGCATTGCCTTTCTTTGGGATTGGAATGAAAACTGACCTTTTCCGGTCATGCGTCCACTGCTGAGTTTTCCAAATTTGTTGGCATATGAGTGCAGCACTTCCAAAACGTTATCAGTTAGGATTTGAAATAGCTCAACTGGAATTTTGTCACCTCCACTAGCTTTGTTCGTAGTGATGCTTCCTAAGGCCCACTTGACTTCACATTCCAGGATCTGGCTCTAGATGGGTGATCACACCATCCTGATGATCTGGGTCATGAAGATCTTTTTTGTATAGTTCTTCTGTGTATTCTTCCCACCTCTTCTTAATATCTTCTGCTCTGTTAGGTCCATACCATTTCTGTCCTTTATTGAGTACATCTTTGCATGAAATGTTCCCTTGGTATCTCTAATTTTCTTGACAAGATCTCTAGTCTTTCCCATGCTATTGTTTTGCTCTATTTCTTCTCATTGATCACTGAGGAAGGCTTTCTTACCTCTCCTTGCTATTTTTTCACTTCATTGCCACATTGTTAAGTGAGTGCTTAATTTCCTCTTAATGATTGGCGAAATGAATCACTTAATCCCGGAAGCCAAGATATAATTCTTAACACAATAATGGAAATGTGAACTAAAAATGATTAAGGCTTCTATCTATGTTAATTGGGGCTCCTGTGTTCTAAGTTTTATGGTTTTGTGTCTCCTTACCCAGGTTCACATTCTTAATTTCTCTCAATGCTTTTGTTCAAAGTTGAATTTAATACACACTATGTAAGTATATACACCAGGCTCCCCTGGTGGCTCAAATGGTAAAGAATCTGCCTGCAATGTGTGAGATCTGGGTTCAGTCCCTGGGCCAAGAAGATCCCTTGGAGAAGGGAATGGCTACTCACTCCAGTTTTTTTTTTTAATTAAAAAAAAGTTCCATTTTATCTCTTGAAAAGACTCGAGGGATAGACCACCACCCCCACCCTGGTTAAGTTGTGACCACCAGATCAGGGTTGCTTCTCTCTGCCAGTGTTCTTGCTTGGAGAACTCCATGGACAGAGGAGCCTGGCAGGCTACAGTCCATGGGGTCTCAAAGAGTCCAGCACGACTGAGTGACTAATACTTTTTTCATTTCATTGCCACATTAAGTTAAGTAAGTGCTGCTTCCTCCAAAACCCTAATACTTGATTGCTTATTAATTACTTCAGGTATTAATTGTCATTTTTGTATGGTATTGTGATAAGTGGACATCAAAGGGTATCTTTGCTTCTCTATATAAGCACACTATCTAAGCAGAGACTTCTATGACTCCTGTGAATTACCCTGGCCATTAATGACCAGCTTGTTTTTCTATATAAATGTAGAAGCTACCACTGACTGAAACTCAATGTATCCCATATATGGATATATATATATATATATATATATATAATATATATATATGTTAAATGTGTGTTTTTATTAGAGAGCCATATGTTTTATCCACTATCATAGTAATATCTTTTTGGAAGGGATTGCTTTTTAAATTGGAGTCCAATTTGAAAGGTTTCACTAAAAACACTAGTAAGTAAGCAATTTATTTACAGAAATCCATCTCCAACATTTTTGTTGCTTATTTATTTCAGTTCATTATCATTTATCCAGTATTAGCATGGTCTTGGGAATATGTATTTTTAAATTGAGTCAGTATTGCTTCTTCTTGCTCATTGAATATGCAGATTGACACTACAGTTAATGTTCAGTATGTGTCAATATTGATGCACTACTGTTCAGTAACAATATCAAAATTGCAAGGTAACTACAATAATTAGATCAAATTTAGAACTTTAGAGTTTTTTAAAAAATAATACAAAT
Organism: Bos mutus; assembly: GCF_027580195.1. NCBI lineage: Eukaryota > Metazoa > Chordata > Mammalia > Artiodactyla > Bovidae > Bos > Bos mutus. Next base: position 19,604,282 of record NC_091621.1, on the reverse strand, counting down.
GTCTTAAATGCAATGCAATTTCCAGTGTTTGTGCTGTAGTGGTTGACCCCTCAGTAGAAAAGATATGGGTAAATTAACTTGAGATACCTCCAAATAGAGATGAGTCACTACTTCCATGGACATAATGACACAGTGAAAAGGCAAAAATAACCAAAAAGACAATCTAAAAGTACCAAGTAAAAGATATTATTTATCTTACAGTAAAGTAAGTGTGTTCATATATAGCATTTATCTTTTGTATGCTTTTGTTTTTTAAAATAGAATGTGAAATTTCTGTCTGGGTAGGAATAGGTTATTGAGTGACTCCTGCCACCATATTTTTTTCCAAGATTGAGAATACACTAGGCACTCAAGACACTTTGACTGATTGTGTCTCACATGATAGCTTTGTTTGAAATTCAATTTTTACTAAATTTCTTACCATTGCATTTCATAATATCTTCTTTTATTATCATTTCATCATTTATAATGAAATATATAAATTTTCTGTGTGCTTGTGCTGTGTAAAACCTATCCTATTATTTCTCTCTACAGCTGTTGCATATCAAAGATTCCTAGAAGATGTGTGTTATTGTTGCACAGTAAAGGCTCACGTTTTAGAATTATACCTTCAGTTCAGAGTTAGAGTGCTTTTTCCCCTGTTCTGGCAGGGTAGCTGATTCAGGATGTCCAGTGGAAAATTATAGCCATTCATCAGTGAAGGCAAGGGAGTCATCTTTTATTGTAAAACCTTAGGCTTCTGGATGATTGTAAACTATCACAGACAGAATTACTCCCATTGTACTCCTCGGGGGCTTTTCCCTTCTCAGAGAAGGAAAACAGAAACAGTAAAGTTTGTTTTTTTCTTAACCACTGTCTGTCGGCCTGGAGACTCCAGATATGTCCTTGCCTCAGACTTCTGTTAGGTCCTTCTCTCTCAGAAAGTATTAAGTTGTGGGATTCAAATCAGTGTAACTTATAACGTGATCTTGTCTATGGTTTATGCCCAGGGAAGGCATTCGTTTATGAACAGACATGGCTGTTCCCTTTGGGAGATGAAAGAGGCAACAGAGAGGGTTTTGTTTTTGTATTATTTTCTTCTTTTCTCAGTAGGTGGATTCAGCTAGGGCAACTTTTCTGGTAAGCTACCTGAGAACCATAATGAACCACATAGTTAACTCTACTCACAACACGGGAGATACTCTCCATCTTCTATACAACCTCGTATGTGACAACCCATCCCTTTTATTCCTTTAATTTGTCTGGTAAAGTAGAAATTAAAGGTAATGGTTTTGCTAAGAATGATTGATACACTGTAACCTGGTGTTCTACTTTTCTTACTGTATTGCCCTTCCTCGTCCCATTGATTTTTATTCCCAGATTTTTGCAAGTCTAGATTTTAGGATTTGTAGGGAAAAAACCATTTGTACCATCATAGCTTATGGTAAAGATCATTTATAAATAAGTAAACATTTTATGCCTGGAAAGGGTGTGACCATTTTGACAGTAATTTTTGAAAATTTTGTGTTTGTCTTAGGTTAGAGAATCCTTAAATTCAAGGGCCAACTAATTTTATTATTAAACTAATGGCATGTAATTTTTTACTGCTAACAACAATATACTCATAGTGATAGATGATATCTTAAATTTTAAGTCAACACATTTTTCTACTTTCTTTACATGGGTAAGTAAAGTATGTTTCCATGTGTGAGGGAACATATCTCAGATGTGTTAGATGAGATTGTTCACACATAATGTAGCTGAAATATGGCAACTGTATTTGAGAAATTCCAAATTGATAAGCATTCATCATGGTATTTAAAATCCTGTGGAAAAGAGATTTCAAATCTCTGCTAGTAACATATAAATCAGGAAATAAAACTTTTTATTAAAAAGCTTAAAAGTATCAGTAAGGATTTCAGTTTTGTATAATTAATTTTTAATAACATTTTAGACTGTTTGAGCTGGAGGAAAATTTGAAGATAATCTCAATCAGTTCTGTAATTTTACATATGAGGCTGTAGAGGCATGGGAATTATATCCATGAACTGTAGTTTTTCAATTTGTGATTTTGCAAATAATTTTCTACATTCAAAAACCTACTTTTCCTTAGCATCCTGTATTTGTTTACGTGCTACCATCAGGATGTACAGATCTACAACCCCAGACTTGTAAGTTGCATCTCTGCACATGGATTTAGCCTGATTATAGAATCAAATGCTAAAGGAAAGTGTGAACCTGAATTCTACCAGAGAAAGCTATTAATATGATTTATTATGAACATGATTTATTATATCATCACTAAGATGGGAACAACAACCTGTATTACAAGGGCTACATGGCTTTCACTTCTTACACCATATTTTAGAAACCTAAAGCCCAAAGTGTGACAGGTATGTATAAAGGGAATTGATTTAAACTCCTTTAAAAATGCAAATGCATTCATAACATTAAATCTACACATATATTCTAACACTGACTTGGACTTCTAAATAGTTTCAATTTTCCTACAGACCTTTTTTTAATGAAGTTTCCATACTTATTTTTTATAATGGATTCAGTTTTGTCATTAGAGACACAAATGCATCCTAAGGAAGTTCACATGTGTGTCAGGAGAACTTAGTGTACTCTTCAACAGAGTATAAAATCTTTATAGAATAACAATGAGGAGATCTTTGATCTTGATCTTAGTCTTCCTCATAGCACCAATAACAAATCCAAAGCACATCATTTAATCTTTCCTCCAGTTTATATGTGGAATAGGTACTGGGGAAAGTTAGGGCATGGCATTCTAATTCTAGGTTTCCTGAATTTCCTCAGTTCAGTTCAGTTCAGTCGCTCAGTCGTGTCTGACTCTTTCCGACCCCATGAATTGCAGCACTCCAGGCCTCCCTGTCCATCACAAACTCCCGGAGTTAACTCAGACTCATGTCCAACGAGTCAGTGATGCCATCCAGCCATTTCATCCTCTGTCGTCCCCTTCTCCTCCTGCCCCCAACCCCTCCCAGCACCAGAGTCTTTTCCAATGAATCAACTCTTTGCATGAGGTGGCCAAAGTTTCAGCTTCAGCTGAAACTGGAGTTTTAGCTTCAGCATCATTCCCTCCAAGAAAATTCCAGGGCTGATCTCCTTGCAGTCCAAGGGACTCTCAAGAGTCTTCTCCAACACCACAGTTTAAAAGCATCAATTCTTCAGCACTCAGCCTTCTTCACAGTCCAACTCTCACATCCATACATGACCACAGGAAAAACCATAGCCTTGACTAGACAGACCTTTATTGGCAAAGTAATGTCTCTGCTTTTCAATATGCTACCTAGGTTGGTCATAACTTTCCTTCCAAGGAATAAGCGACTTTTAGTTTCATGGCTGCAATCACCATCTGCAGTGATTTTGGAGCCCAAAAAATCAAGTCTGACACTGTTGCCACTGTTTCCCCATCTATTTCCCATGAAGTGATGGGACTGGGTGCCATGATCGTTTTCTGAATGTTGAGCTTTAAGCCAACTTTTTCACTCTCCACTTTCACTTTCATCAAGAGGCTTTTTAGTTCCTCTTCACTTTCTGCCATAAGGGTGGTGTCATCTGCATATCTGAGGTTATTGATATTTCTCCCAGCAATCTTGATTCCAGCTTGTGTTTCTTCCAGTCCAGCGTTTCTCATAATGTACTCTGTGTATAAGTTAAATAAGCAGGGTAACAATATACAACCTTGACGTACTCCTTTTCTTATTTGGAACCAGTCTGTTGTTCCATGTCCAGATCTAACTGTTGCTTCCTGACCTGCATACAGATTTCTCAAGAGGCAGGTCAGGTGGTCTGGTATTCCCATCTCTTTCAGAATTTTCCACAGTTTATTGTGATCCACACAGTCAAAGGCTTTGGCATAGTCAATAAAGCAGAAATAGATGTTTTTCTGGAGCTCTCTTGCTTTTTCCATCATCCAGTGGATGTTGGCAATTTGATTTCTGGTTCCTCTGCCTTTTCTAAAACCAGCTTGAACATCAAGAAATTCATGGTTCACATATTGCTGAAGCCTGGCTTGGAGAATTTTGAGCATTACTTTACTAGCGTGTGAAATGAGTGCGATTGTGCAGTAGTTTGAGCATTCTTTGGGATTACCTTTCTTTGGGAGTGGAATGAAAACTGACCTTTTCCAGTCCTTTGGCCACTGCTGAGTTTTCCAGATTTGCTGGCATATTGAGTGCAGCACTTTCACAGCATCCATCATCTTTCAGGATTTGAAATAGCTCAACTGCATTCCATCACCTCCACTAGCTTCCTCACTGTTACCATTAATTAAAGAAGGTATTTGGCATAAAACAGAACTGAAATTAAGCTCTGAATCACTTCTGCACTCATAACTGCAACACTTTTTGAGAGAATTGAGTCAGGGAAAACTCTTAATGATAATTGAGTTTCAAAGCCCATGGTTTATGGTCACAGTGTATATGATGGTATATAAGTAAATATGATTGCCTATTTGGCACAGTATTTCTCTTGAAAAGAAGTCTTGTTGTTGTTTTTTTTTTTTTAATTAATCACAGTGATTCATGATTTATAGATGCTGTGAAATATATCTGAAAGTGAATTTATAGTGACATTAGATATTTCCTAAAGTCTGTGAGGTTGTCCATAAATCAATTGGGGGGGGGGCAAAATTGAGTTTACAATCAAACCCCATACCTGCCAGAGATGCTCAGAGGTCTCAAACAAAACCTTGTGCACACTAGAAGACCCACTGAGACTGAGTCAGACCTGCCTTTTAGTATTTGAGTTTTTCCTGCTGAGGTATGGGTCAGCAGTGACCTGCCACAGGGGCAGTGGCTCTGGGTGCAGCAAACCTGGGTGTGGCATAAGCCCTCATGGAGGAAGTCACCACTGACTCCAACATAGAGCCACCAAGCAGACGACACACAAACTGCAAACAATTATACCAAATAAATTCTCACACTGCTAAGAAAGTTCTAGGACCCACAACTGAATTCCCAACCTGGGGATCTGGAAAAGGGAATGATAACATCCAGAGAATTTGACTTTGGAAGGCAGTGGGATTTGATTCAGAACTTACACAGGACTGGGGAAACAGACTCTTGGAGGGCACAAACAAAACCTTGTGCACACCAGGACCCAGGAGAAAGGAGCAGTGACCCACAAAAGGACTGACCCAGACTTGCCTGTGAGTGTCCAGGAGTCTCCAGCAGAGGCATAGTTCAGTGGTGGCCTGCTATAGGGTTGGGGACACTGAGTGCAGCAGTGTGTGCATGGATCCTTTTGCAGGGGGTTTCCATTATCTTTATTACCTCCATGATAGTTTGGTCTCAGGTCTCATGTCAAACAACAGGGAAGGAACATAGCCCCACCCATCAACAGAAAATTGGATTAAATATTTACTGAGCATGGCCCTGTCCATCAGAACAAGGCTCACTTTCCCCCACAATCAGTCTCTTCCATCAGGAAGCTTCCATAAGCCTCTTATCCTTATACCTCAGAGGACAGACACAATGAAAACCACAATCACAGAAAACTAATCAAACTGATCACATGAACCACAGCCTTGTCTAACTCAATGAAACTATGAGCCATGCCAAGACAGGACAGGTCATGGTGGAGAGCTCTGACAAAATGCAGTCCATGGGACAAGGCAATGGTAAACTACTTCAGTATTCTTACCTTGAGAACCCCATGAACAGTATGAAAAGGCAGAAAGATATGACACTGAAATATGAACCCCTTGGTTGGCTGATATCCTATTGCTACAAAGGAAAGAGTGGAGAAATAACTCCAGAAAGAAGGAAGAGATAAAGTCAAAGCACAAATGACTCCCAGTTGTTGATGTTTCTGGGGGTTAAAGTAATGTCTAATACTATAAAGAACAATATTGCATAGGAAACTGGAATGTGAGGTCCTTGAATCAAGGTAAATTGAAAGTGGTCAAACAGGAGATGGCAAGAGTGAACATTGACATTTTAGGAATCAATGAATTAAAATGGACTGGAATGGGCAAATTTAATTCAGATGACCATTATATCTACTACTGTGGGCAAGAATCCCTTAGAAGAAATGGAGTAGCCATTGAAGTCAACAAAAGAGTCCAAAATGTAGTACTTGGATGCAATCTAAAAAACGACAGAATGATCTCTGTTCATTTCCAAGGCAAACCATTCATTACCACAAAAATCCAAGTCTGTGACCTAATCAGTAATACTGAAGAAGCTGAAGTTGAATGGTTCTATGAAGATCTAGAACTTCTAGAACCAACACCCAAAAAAGATGTCCTTTTCATTATAGAGGACTGGAATGTAAAAGTAGGAAGTCAAGAGATACTTGGAGTAACAGGCAAATTTGGCCTTGGAGTACAAAATGAAGCAGGGCAAAGCTCAACAGTTTTACCAAGAGAACACACTGGCCATGAAAAACACCCTCTTCCAAAAACACAAGACTTCACACATGGACATCACCACATGGTCAAGACCAAAATGGCATTGATTATATTCTTTGCAGCCAAAGATGGAGAAGCTCTATACAGTAGGCAAAAACAAGACTGGGAGCTGACTGTGGCTAACATCATAAACTTCTTGCCAAATTCAGACTTAAATTGAAGAAAGTAGGTAAAACCACTAGACCATTCAGGTATAACCTAAATCAAATCCCTTACACATTATACAGTGGAAGTGACAAATAGATTCAGGGGATTAGATCTGATAGACACAGTGCCTGAAGAACTATAGATGGAGGTTCATTACATTGTACAGGGGGCAGTTATCAAGAACATCCTCAAGAAAAAAAAGGCAAAATGGTTGTCTGAAGAGGCCTTATAAATAGCTGAGAAAAGAAGAGAAATGAAAGAAGAAAAAGAAAGATACACCCATTTGAGTGCAATGTTCCAAAAAATAGCAAGGAGAGATAAGAAAGGCTTCCTCAGCGGTCAATGCAAAGAAACAGAGGAAAACAATAGCACGGGAAAGACTAGAGCTCTCTTCAAGAAAATTAGAGATACCAAAGGAACATTTCATGCAAAGATGGGTACAACAAAGGACAGAAATTTTATAGACCTAACAGAAGCAGAAGATATTCTGAAAGAAATGGGAATACCAGACCACCTGACCTGCCTCCTAGAAATCTGTATGCAGGTCATGATGTAACAATTAGAACTGGACATGGAACAACAGACTGGTTCCAAATCAGGAAAGGAATATGTCAAGGAGGTATATTGTTACCCTGCTTATTTAACTTATATGCAGAGTATATCATGGGAAATGCTGGGCTGGATGAAGCACAAGCTGGAATCAAGATTGCCGGGAGAAATATCAATAACCTCAGCTATGCAGATAACACCACCCTTATGGTATAAAGCAAAGAAGAACTAAAGAGCCTCTTGATGAAAGTGAAAGAGGAGAGGAAAAAGGTTCACTTAAAACTCAGCATTCCAAAAATGAATATCACTGCATCCGGTCCCATCACTTCATGGCATATTGATGGGAAACAATGGAAACTTTGAGAGACTTTATTTTCGGAAGGTCTAAAATCACTTCAGATTGTGATTGCAGCCATGAAATTAAAAAGTGCTTGCTCTTTGGAAGTAAAGCTATGACCAATCTAGACAGCATATTAAAAAGCAGAGACATTACTTTGCCAACAAAGGTCCCTCTAGTCAAAGCTATGGTTTTTCCAGTAGTTATGTATGGATGTGAGAGTTTGAAAATAAAGAAAGCTGAGTGCTTAAGAACTGATGCTTTTGAACTGTGGTGTTGGAGAAGGCACTTGAGAGTCCCTTAGACTGGAAGGAGATTCAACCAGTCCATCCTAAAGGAAACCATTCCTGAATATTCATTGGAAGGATTGATTCTGTAGTTCAAACTCCAATACTTTGGCCACCTGATGCAAAGAACTGACTCATTGGAAAAGACCCTGGAAGGTGGGAGGAGAAGGGGATGGCAGAGGATGAGATGGTTGGATGGCATCACTGAGCATGGACATGAGTTCGAATAAGCTTCGGGAGTTGGTGATGGACAGGGAAGTCTGGCATGCTGCAGTCCATGGGGTCACAAAGAGTCAGACACGACTGAGCGTCTGGACTGATAAATCAATTAACCTTGTAAATGTGTGGCACTTGTAAATATGAGTCACAGTATTATTAAAACTATACTGTAGAACTTATTTATTTATTTCTGTGTTTTTTTTTTTTTTGTATGGTCAACTAGTGGTCCAAGTGTTTTTCTTGAGGAGAAACTCAGTTTATTCCAAAAGAGGTCTGTCATTGAATCTGTCATCTCTGAATTATAGAGATGAATCAGGAAATGAATTAAAAAGCAATTTGCAGCTTAAGGTATTTTGCTGTTGCTGGTGATTGTGGTGTCATTTAATGATGATGACAATGATGATTACAGCAATAGCAAGTGATTATGAAATGCTTGTATAAGGCCAGGTTTTCCCATACTTTAATCTCATTTGATAGAGAATTTAGCAATGGCTATTAAAGGATTCATATTGATTACTAAGCTAAAATAAGAATAAATTTGAGACAATACAAATGCTACAAATAATCCTTGAAAGCAACTTTATTGATTAACAAAAAACTTTGTTAATAGTAGTTTTGTTTCTGATTCCATTATGCAAAATTTTGTTAATATGTTTTTTTTCCATTGTTAATATTTTTGTTCCTAAAATTTGAAGTCACCAGTGAAGAGAAAAAAATTAAATCATGTTAAAACTTTTATCTGAACTGAAAGTAATCAGGAGTAATGTGCTTTTTAAGTAGTCTGGAAAATCTTGGTGATAAATCTCAGGTTTTAACCAATGATAGGAAAGCAGGCATATTTTTCAGGTTATTTCTAAAGAGGAAAATTTGAGGAGGATAAAAGAAAGCAAAGAGGCATGAAAAGTAGACAGGAACTTTGGATGGAGCCTTGACATCATAGCAGCTATTAGTTGTATACTGCCTTGAACAACTAAGAAGCAGACTTGATAAGCACCCATGAAGCACCTTTTTATCAGGCATCAGACAGCCCAGGGCTGTGATTCTTGAGAGAAAGGACCTAAGAAGTGACCTCTGCATCTACACTTGCTTTCTGTAGGATCACTACCCAAATTGTGACAAACAGAATAGGAGCCTTAAGAACAGTCACCTAATTAAAAGACCCATGGAGAGGTTTGGAGGATGGGGCTCCTGAATCAGTTGGAATTTGTAGGACAAGAAATCAGGGATGAAGACTTTGTACAGAGAAGCAGATCTGGAGCTCTGCCTAGGGTCCTCCTTGAGGTTTTGCCTGAAGATGAAGCTGTGTGTGCACTGAGACACAGGAAGAGGACAGCTAATGGGGAACAGTGAAGATACCTAACTGAACATCTGGGTATTTTGTTACAATCCAAGAAAGATATTTTAGAAGTACAGTATCTCTAGCTCTTCAGTGAGGAATAGTCTGTATCCTGTATAATGATTGACACCAAGCTTTGACAGAATCAAGCTGATTTGCCTGTTTGTCAGAACAAAACTTGATAAAATTTAATTAGATGCAACAAAGTAAAAATACAGTATCCTATCTTGCTCAGAATAGAATTAAAATGACCAGACGTTCCACCTTATGAAAACAGATGCCAAAAGAGACCCATGTGAAGTTTCTTTGGCAAATAGGGCAGATGTATGGATAATGTACGAAGTACCCATAGAAGAATCAAAGTACAAACCTGTCTCTGTAGCCATACTCTCTTTCTATACAGATAGATAGAAAAATGGATGAGATAGATATAGATATACAAATAATTTGACTATTATGAATTACCCTGAAGTTTTATAGTGACATTTGTAGCTGGTGATTCAAAATACAAACATCTATCTTTGTTGTTTTAAGGCCTAAATTCATAAATGATCTGGAATATAAAAGACTTTTGAATGTTCTTATGTAAATCACTCCCTTTTTGAAATAGAGAGCTGTACAATAAATAGCAATTTACAAAAAACCTAATAGTGGTGGTGGTTTAGTTGCTAAGTCTTGCCCGACTCTTTTTTTTTTTTAATTTATTTATTTTAGTTGGAGGCTAATTACTTTACAATATTGCAGTGGTTTTTGCCATACATTAACATGAATCCGCCATAGGTACACATGTGTTCCCCATTCTGAACCCCCTCCCATCTCCCTCCCCATCCCATCCCTCTGGGTCATCCCAGTGTACCAGTCCTGAGCACCTGTCTCATACATTGAACCTGGACTGGCGATCTGTCTCACATATGATACTATACATGTTTCAATGCTATCCTCTCAGATCATCCCACCCTCGCCTTCTGCCAGGCTCCTACTGAAGTGGGTTGCCATTTCCTTCTCCAGAGGATCTTCCTAACCTATGAATCTAACTCAGGTCTCCTGCATTACAGGCAGATTCTTCACCGAGCTATGAAGGAAGTCCTAAGAGGAAAAAAAAAAAAGCCCAATAGTACTTTTTCCTTTTTGGTTTGGGTCCTTTTGCTTTTCTGAATTATTAAACTTCCCTTATTATATATTTTTATTTTCTCAGGTTATAGTTCACATTGACTAACATAATTTATCTAACATATATGTAAGTTTCCTGGGAACTTTACATAAAGATGAGAGGTATTGTAGAGAAAATATATGTCCCTGTCTTATCAAGTATAAAATGACTGGACTCTTGCACTTACTCTCCTTAACTGATCAATTTGAAGATAAGTGGAAAGCAAGATTTTTACATAAAGATATGGATTTAAATATGATATATGTCAAAGGATAAATATTGAAATTTATTCCTTTTAATACCTTATTACTTTGTTCTTGTAGTATGTATGCTGATGAACTGATTTGGCTAGATACTGAAGAAAGAATCAACATATATGTGGTATCTCTTTGGATACATCAGTGTAAATGCTCTTTCTTTGAGTTGAACCTGAGATGATGCAGTTTAAATACACTTGTCAAAGATACTGGGAACCAAATTTTTCTTTCTTTGTATTCTACTGCTCCCAGAACCTAGGAAGGATCAAATGATGCATAAATATGTGTGAGTATTGCATTTATATGCATGTGTACATGTGTGTGCTTGTAGTTAAATGGCTAGAGAAACAAAGGAAGATTGTAAATTAGTACTGGTAAGACCTATTCAATATATGAAACAGGCAAGCATTTCTTACCAAATTATCTGATTGCTGCTGCTGCTAAGTCGCTTCAGTCGTGTCCGACTCTGTGTGATCCCATAGACTGCAGCCCACCAGGCACCGCCGTCCCTGGGATTCTCCAGGCAAGAACACTGGAGTGGGTTGCCATTTCCTTCTCCAATAATTATCTGATTATTCTTTGTTTAAAATAGTCAACTTCTTTATAAAGGGGTTAAACATTCAGATAATTCATTAATTGAAGAATCTTAGTCTGATTACTTGTTACATATGCTTTGTTTAAACACATTTAGAAATCCATCAAGTGCAAAGATGATGTATCTTGAAATATGATAGAAGATATATTCTGAAGCACAAAGACTTTATGCCCTGTGGGGTTAATTGGGAAGTGCATGTCTGCCTCCTTACTCTTGCCAATAACTCTCCTGCATGGATGTCCCCAAGTAAAAACAACAAGGAAGGGAGCAAACACAGGAAGAACTGGAAGAATAAATTCGTTGAGGTCTCCACTGTGCATTTGAAACAAAAACAGCAACTTGGTGACTTCTTCACACTTGCATTACACTTGTCTAAGTCACTGGGTTGGCCAAAAATGCATTCTGGTTTTTCCCAATATCTTATGGAAAAACCTGAATCAAGTTTTTGGCCAACCCGTTATTTTGGACTTAGTAAACAAGTCCGAAGTTAGGTGAAATAAAAATGCTTTCTGCTTTTATTTTAAACTTCAAAATAAATGTTTTAACTTGTTAACACAAATTTGTATTCCTTTCAATTTTATGTGGGTTTAAATACTGAACATTTTTTATTTTGCTGTAGTTGGAAATAAAATATGCAGTATCCAACACTGCTGAACTACCATGGAAAATACATCCAACAATGATATAACTGAGAGTTTTTATAGCTGTAAGTAAATGATCTTTAAAATACACCAAATATATTGTCCAATATTAAATTAATCATTTGAATTTTATTCAAATATGTATTCATATATAGTATAAATATAGCCCTTTTCATAGAAAAGACTAAAGACATTTGAATTGAACAATATTAATACTGTTTAGTTCATTGCTAACTTTAGCTTATAATGTTTCAAAGTGGCAGGTAAAAGTACAGTATTCTGATACTTGTTTTTGAGCCCTAAGGAGGGATTAAACAGATATAGAGTGTTTTTACCATACTGTTTTATTAATATGATATATAATTACTTGATGGCTATCTATACCTTTAGAAAGATAGACCCTGACCTAGTATTTTAGCAAGAAGATCATTTAAAAATTGCTCTTCTTCTAGCTTTTAATTAAAGGCAGTTATCATTTTCAAAACAAACAAATGGCAGTTAGAAATATAGACCAATTATGGAGGAAAAAAGGAGAAAATATTTGCTATGAAAATTTAGTAAATTGAGTTACTTCAACATTAACCATTCATACTTAACCTAACTTGCTTGTTTGCCGAATGCCGGTGAACTGAGAGGTGCCTCAAATTACCATTGATCAATAGTTTGAAATTATAGTTTTTGAACTGTCACCTTTAATTCTGCTGTGTTATACTCCGGGTTCCATCATTAGATTTTGTGAAATATTCTTCTAGAAGTAGACCCAATATTGTTCAGACTCTTGCAGAATTTTAAAAGTGAACCATTTTTATTTATAGGGATTTAAAAAAATGGAAAGAAACTGTATTTTGGATTACAGTAAGCAAATGCCCTTTTATACTATATGGTGAGGAACACTGAGGGAACTGTCAAAATTAAAGAGTGTGGACTGTTTGGATCCTTGGATATTTAATATTTCATTATGATGAAACAGGACAGAAGCCAAACTAAGACTTTATGTCAGCTACACTTCATTGAGGGCAATCTTCTATAGTGGAAAGAGCACTGGATGTGCCCTGTCAAGATTAGTACTTCTAAAAGTTCTTGCACCAATTTTTTGTCTCACTTTGGTGAAAAATATAAATGATTCATACTTTAGTTTGCTTAATTATAAGTTAAGAATATTGCCTGTTCTCTAAGTCACTGTGGAATTCTAGACCCCTTGCTAAGAACTGAAACTACTGACTTGAATTGTTTTTCGCTATATAAATAATCTTTCAAGTGCATATTATTTAAACGACATTTCAGTGCAAATGCATATAAGCTTACTCTTAGTCATTTCCAAAATAGCTTGTATTATAAAGTGGTAAAATAATCCTGCTCTGCTCCTATAGTAACACATGGAAAGTTGTATGGAACATGAATTTCATTTTTCTCTGAAATTTACAGTGTAGAACTTGAGGTCTAATTTTTGGAACCATGTTGGGAATTCTTAAATGGATTTATCATTATGATGCACAGATTAAGACGAAAAAAATGTTTACAGAAATATGAGATCCCCAGTGTAGTATATACTCATGTGCACATGCTAAGTTGCTTCAGTCATGTCCAACTCTTTGCGCCTCATGGGGTATGGCCCACCAGGCTCCTCTATCCTTGGGATTCTCCAGGCAAGAATATTGGAGTGGGTTGCCATGCACTCCTCCAAGGGATCTTCCTGACCCAGGGATGAAACCCGTGTCTCTTATGCCTCCTGCATTGGCAGGTGGGTCCTTTACAAATAGAGCCATGTAGTTCATAGACTCCAAAGACAGGCATCTTTCTAAGTAGAATGATCGTAGGGGGTCTAGTCATCTCACTGAATGCCTGTTCCTCCAGTGTAATTCTTAATAGTGCCTCTTTGCATTCTTAAAAGTATCCTTTTCAGTTGGTTAAAAAAAAAAAGTATCTCTAGTATCTCTGTGTAATCTGGAGAAGTTATTTCCATCATATGTTTAATAAGCCTTTTCATAATATGCAAAATAACACATATTAAAACCATTTTATAATATGCAAAATAATCTCTTTTGCTTCATACTTATATCTCAAAGATGTTATTGAAACTTCCAGGTACCATGTTTCTTTGTTTAGTTTTTATGTTAATTCTTTATGATTGTACTGTTACAGCATTGGTGTTTCTTTGCATCATCCTCTCATTTTCTTTTTTGGCAATAACAAAAAAAGTGAAATGTCTAGTCTATTCCTTGAACAATTTTAGATCTAGAAACTACATCACAACCTAGAAGATACATGGAATCAAGCTTGATTGAGAGTTTTATTAATCCTTGTAACATAACCTTGCAAAAGAGATGTGTTTCCGCCTAAATTATGTTTACTGAATTTTCTATTTTCTAAAAAAACTGGGTGGAAAAGCTGTTAGCTTCATTCTATAGATTGTTCTCCCAACACTGTCAATTCAGTATATTTTAAACAAATAAAACATATTTAGAAAAATAACTGAATAGAAAAGTTCTGAAAGGTACTTTACTTAAATATAATCTAACAGTATTTGGCAAATATATGAATTGTTAGCAAAAGTGGGTTAGAGATACTCTAGGAAAACTTAAAATGACTAGCTTTCATAAAGACAGAGTACTCCAGACAGGTGAAAAGCTATACATTAACAAATACCCTGTGTTTTCTAACTTTAGAGATGAATGCTATGGCAACTACTATGACATCAGACTTGTCCCTCACTAACTGGACAAAATTAATGTCCTTAATATGACTTGGCATGGAATTAGGTATAGTGGCTGAATCTTAGTGCTGGAGTAGAAACAGTTAATTCACATCTTGCCTCAGTCACTTTTAAACTATTTGGTTTTGTGCATGTGATTAAAAAAAAAAAAGAGAGAAACTTCATATGGCTCAGTTTCCTCATTTTTAAAATTTAAGATGATAAAGATGATAATGATAATAGTAATAGTATTCAGTTTCACAGAGATATAGTAACAAATGAGATAATACATGTAATTCACTGATCATGTTGCCTGAGACAAATTATTAGTTAATAAATTAGAGTCATATTGTTAATAAAAATTGTTTTTAAAGGCAGGTTCTTTCAGAGGGGAATTAATAGGTAGAGCAGAATTTTTTGAGCAGAGAAATACTCTGCATGAATCCACAATAATGACACTGTGTTACTGTTTAGTCACTAAGTCATGTCTGACTTTTGCGGCCCAATGGACTACACCACCAGGCTCTCCTGTCATTGGGATTTCCCAACCAAGAGTACTGGAGGGGGTTGCTCTTTCCTTCTCCAAGGGATTTTCCCAACCAAGAGATAGAACCTGGGTGTCCTGCATTGCAGATTCTTATAACACAGAGCCAGGGAAGCCGCACATAACACTATACACTTGTCCAAACCCATAGAATGTCAATACCAAGAGTGAACCCTAATGTAAACTATGGACTTTGGGTGATTATGTTTGGTCTATGTAGGTTTATTCAACTTACCACTTTTGTGTGGAACGTTGATAATGTGAGACAGTGCATTATAGGGACAGGGGTAATATGGGAAATCTCTCCCTCCCTTTCAGTTTGGCTTTAAACTTAAAAGCTCTGAAAAAGTAGCCTAAATATTAAGAAAAAGGCAAGTATTGAATAAAAAACAACAGTTACATATTAATATGTTTTTGCCAAGTGGCAAGTAAGGTGCAGGTGGAAAGTGAATTTATGGAGTGGTTTTATAAACAAAGAAGGTCATAAATTTTATCTAAAAATAGTGTCTTTTAAAATAATTGTGACTATTATAAATCTAATTATGGTTCTTTCTCTATATTGGGAAGAATGTGTTCTTTTTAAATGGTCACCCAACAAAATATTTAGAACATAATCATAGTATCTTTTTGTTGCTTATTTGAATAGTATAGGTATATATATAATTTTTAAATTTTAAGTATTTTTACAGACTTCTGTATTTTAACATGTATATTTATTATATATTTAGTACATTGCATTGGTATGCATTTATTACTATTCCTACTAACATCGACATTTTTGTAAATAATGGCCTTGAAGTTTACTGTCTATGGAAGTTGGTAATGTGACATTGCTTTAAATAGTATATCAAAGTTTTCTAAGAAATAGAAACAATACAATCCTCTGTGTAAATTTATCCAAAGTATATATATATTAAAATTAACTATATCAATACACACTTTGATATATCATCAAGTAGATACACTTTACATTTTTAACATATTTTATTATTTTATAAAAATATACTTTAAATTGAGAGCATCTACATATATCTCTCTATATCTGTCTATAAAACTGGAAACAGATTTACTATCGGGCTTCTTCACATGAGACTTGAAACTCTATTTGAAAATGTAATACTGAATCTCTAGCCAAAAAATGCTACAGGGAAGTTGTTCTGATTAGTACTGGGCTTTTGACTCAACTGATTTCTTCTGTGAAGGAAGGAAAACATGCAGTACAAAGCATAGTCATGAGAGCCAGAAAGAAAATCAGAACAGAAGTTATTAATGGTGCCAGTCACATGAGTCATTAGTTTAGTTCATGCTAGTCTACAGCCTCAAAGTACCCATATTTCATACAAATTAACATGCTTACAAAATAACATGATTGAGAAAATGTGTACCCCCAAAGAGAAAATGTTTCCTTTTCTTCTACAAAACTGTATTTATCAAATGTTATGATGGAGACAAAAATTAGGTAGAACTAGATGGTTTAAAAGTGAAAATTTCCAAAAATATTCAACAACATATAATAAATAGCTAAATTTAAAAACTTAGAGCTATATCAAGCAAATTGCTACTGCTGCTAAGTCACTTCAGTCGTGTCTGATTCTGTGTGACCCATAGACGGCAGCCCACCAGGCTCCCCCGTCCCTGGGATTCTCCAGGCAAGAACACTGGAGTGGGTTGCCATTTCCTTCTCCAATGCATGAAAATGAAAAGTGAAAGTGAAGTCGCTCAATCATTTCTGACCCTCAGCGATCCCATGGACTGCAGCCTACCAGGCTCCTCCATCCATAGGATTTTCCAGGCTCATAAAATTTCCAGAAACTCATAAATTCTATGTATATTTAATAGTTATTGTTTAGATGCTCAGTCAGGTAAGACTCTTTGTAGCCCCATGGACTGCAGCATGCCAGGCTTCACAGTCTTGCAATATCTCCCAGAGTTTGCTCAAACTCATGTCCATTGAGTAGATGAATGATGCCATCCAACCATCTCATCCTCTGTGGTCCCTTTCTCTACCTTCCCTCAACTTTCCCAGCTCAGGGTCTTTTCCAAAGAGTCAGCTCTTCACATCATGTGGCCAAAGTATTGGAGCTTCAGGTTTGGCATCAGTCTTTCCAATGAATACTCAGAGTTGATTTCTTTTAGGATTGACTGGTTTGATCTCCTTGCTGTCCAGGGGACTCTCAAGAGTCTTCTCCAACACCTCAGTTCAAAAGCATCAATTCTTTGGTACTAAGCTTTCTTTATAGTTCAACTTTCACATCCATACATGACTACTGGAAAGACCATAGCTTTGACTATATGGACCTTTCTTGCAAAGTGATGTCTCTGCTTTTTAATGTGCTGTTGATGTCTGTAATATCTTTTCTTCCAAGGAGCAAGATTCTTTTAATGTCATGGCTTCAGTCACTGCTCACAGTGATTTGGAGCACAAGAAAATAAAATGTCACCATATTCCCCCTTTTTCCCCATCTATCAGCCATGAATTGATGGGACCGGATGCTATGAACTTAGTTTTCGAATGTTGAGTTCTAAGCCAGTTTTTTCACTCTGCTCTTTCACCTTCATCAAGAGGCTTTTTAGCTCCTCTTCACTTTCTGCTATTAGCTGGTGTCATCTGTATATCTGAGGTTAATGACATTTCTCCTGGCCATTATGTTTCCAGCTTGAGTTTCATCCAGTCTGGCATTTCCCATGATTTACTCTGCATATAAGTTAATTAAGCAGGGTGACAGTATTCAACCTTGACATACTCTTTTCCTAATTTCGAACCAGTATGTTGTTCTATGTCCAGTTCTAACTGTTGCTTCTTGACCTGCATACAGGTTTCTCAGGAGGCAGGTAAGGTGGTCTGATATTCCTATCTTTTGAACAATTTTCCACAGTTTGTTGTGATCCACACAGTCAAAGGCTTTAGCATAGTCAGTGAAGCAGAAGTAGATGGTTTGTCTGGTATTCCCTTACTTTTCTTATGGTCCATTGGATGTTGGCAATTTGATCTCCAGTTCTTCTGCCTTTTCTAAATCCAGCTTGTATATCTAGAAGTTCTCAGTTCATGCACTGTTGAAGCCTACCTTGAAGGATTTGAGCATTACTTTGATAGTATGTGAAAGGAGTGCAATAGTGCGATAGTTTGAACATTCTTTGGCATTGTTTTCTTTGGGATTGAAATAAAAACATCTTTTTCCAGTCTTGTGACCACTACTGAGTTTTCCAAATTTGCTGGCATACTGAGTGCAGCTGTTCATGGGGTTCTCAAGGCAAGAATGCTGAAGTGGTTTGTCATTTCCATCTCCAGTAACATTTTAGGAATCAGTGAATTAAAATGGACTGGAATGGACAAATTTAATTCAGATGACCATTATATCTACTAGTATTGCCAAGGATCCCTTAGAAGAAATGGAGTATCCATCATAATAACAAAAGAGTCAGAAACACAGTTCTTTTCAGTTCAGTTCAGTTCAGTTGCTCAGTCGTGTCCGACTCTTTGCGACCCCATGAACTGCAGGACACCAGGCCTCCCAGTCCATCACCAGCTCCCAGAGTTCACCCAAACTCATGTCCATTGAGTCAGTGATGCCATCCAACCACCTCATCCTCTGTCATCCCCTTCTCCTCCTGCCCTCAATCTTTCCCAGTGTCAGGGTCTTTTCAAATGAGTCAGCTCTTTGCATCGGGTGGCCAAAGTATTGGAGTTTGAGCATCAACATCAGTCCTTCCAATGAAACCCAGGACTGATCTCCTTTAGGATGGACTGGATGGATCTCCTTGCAGTCTAAGGGACTCTCAAGAGTCTTCTCCAATACCACAGTTCAAAAGCATCAATTATTCAGCAATCAGCTTTCTTTATAATCCAACTCTCACATCCATACATGACTACTGGAAAAACCACAGCCTTGACTAGACGGATGCAGTACTTGGATGCAATTTCACAAACGACAGAATGATCTCTGTTCGTTTCCAAGGCAAACCATTGAATATCACAGTAATCCAACCAGTAATGCTGAAGAAGCTGATGTTGAATGGTTCTATGAAGACCTACAAGAGCTTCTAGAACTAATATCCAAAATAGATGTGCTTTTTATTATAGGGGACTGGAATGCCAAAGTAGGAAGTCAAGAGATACCTGGAGCAATAGGCAAATTTGACCTAGGAGTACAAAACAAAGCAGGTCAAAGGCTAACAGACTTTTGCCAAGAGAACACACTGGTCACAGCAAACACCCACTTCCAACAACACAAGAGAACACTCTATACATGGCCATCACAGATAGTCAATACAAAAATAAGATTGATTATATTCTTTCCAGCCAAAGATGGAGAAGCTCTATACAGTCAGCAAAAACAAGACTGGGAGCTGACTGTGGCTCAGACCATGAACTGTTTATTGCCAAATTCAGACTTAAATTGAAAAAAGTAGGAAAAACATTTTACTAGACCATTCAGATATGATCTAAATCAAATCCCTTACACATTATACAGAGGAAGTGACAAATAGATTCAAGGGATTACATCTGATAGATAGAGTGCCTGAAGAACTATGGACATAGGTGTCGGGAGCCGCGTTAGGCATTACTGACAAAATGGAGGCACAGTCCCCAGCCCCCTCTCCTCATTCTGCAGGCACGGATCCCAGGATGAAGGAGTTAGGCCCTGTAATTCTGACTTGTCTTCCTCTCCTCGGCTGAGTTGACTGAAAAGGAATATTAAGGTGCTTATTGTTCTTAAGAGGAGCATGAGAAGGCACAAAGCCTTCTGCAGTTGTGTTCAGAAAATAATTCATAAAGTTAATTATTGACATTTGTTCAAGGACTTTACAAAAGAGTGTTCCAGGATGAGCACATAGGCCGTAGCTTGAGGCCATGGGAGGGATTGATAGCTGAAGCCTATTTGTGAGGAGAATGTTTATGGCAAAGGAGTTTACTGAATTTAGGCCTTAGAAATAATTAAAACAGTTAGAAGTTAAAGATTTAAGGAATGTTGTAAAAGTAGCATATTTTACTATAGCTTATAGAAGTTAGGACTTTTTAGAGACACTATAGCTAGAAGCCTTTTTTAAGAGACAGTGAGCTCAGGATGTTAGGGGCAAACAGGATTTAGGAAGATAAGTAGTAAACTGAGGAATGTAGCATGAGTTACAATGTAATCACAAGTTAACTATAGGACACATTAGAAGAGGTAGATAATAGATGATAAGGCTGATTCTGAGAGAATCACTGAAGCAGGAACTCTGTTTGAAGAGCAACAATGATTTATGGAGATAATAAATCTGGGAGAGGGGGAACTGAAAATGTCAAACCTCTGGCCTAATGTTTTTGTAAAAGTATAAAAGAGAATCTTAAATTTGAAATAAGCAGGCAGTCCATAGAAAACTGAGAAGCTGTCTCATTGGCCGACACAGTTCATCTTTTCAGGTTGAATTCCTGGTTGCTGGAGTTGGACTCCGGCACGTAGGTTCATGACTTGTACAAGAGGCAGTGGTCAAGACCATTCCCAAGAAAAAATGCAAAAAGGCAAAATGGCTTTCTGAAGAGGACTTACAAAGAAGCTTAAGGCAAAGGAGAAAAGGAAAGAGATATCCATTTGAATGCAGAGTTTCAGAGAATAGCAAGGAGAGATAAGAAAGCCTTCCTCAGTGATCAATGCAAAGAAATAGAGGAAAATAATAGCATGGGAAAGACTAGAGATCTCTTCAAGAAAATTAGAGATACCAACGAAACATTTCATGCAAAGATGGGCTCAATAAAGGACAGAAATGCTTTATTAACAGAAGCAGAAGTTATTAAGAAGAGGTGGCAAGAATACACAGAAGAACTATACAAAAAAGATCTTCATGACCCAGATCATCATGATGGTGTGATCACTTACCTAGAGCCAGACATCCTGGAATGTGAAGTCAAGTGGGCCTTAGGAAGCATCACTACGAACAAAGCTAGTGGAGGTGATGGAATCCAGTTAAGCTATTTTCAAATCCTAAAAGATGATGCTGTGAAAGTGCTGTACTCAATATGCCAACAAATTTGGAAAACTCAGCAGTGGCCACAGGACTGGAACAGTTCAGTTTTCGTTCCAGTCCCAAAGAAAGGCAATGCTAAAGAATGTTTAAACTGCTGCACAATTGCACGGATCTCACGTGCTTGCAAGCCAGGCTTCAACAGTACGTGAATCGAGAACTTCCAGGTGTTCAAGCTGGATTTAGTAAAGGCAGAGGAACCAGAGATCAAATTGCCACATCCACTGGATCATCAGAAAAGCAAGAGAGTTCCAGAAAAACATCTACTTCTTATTTATTGACTATGCCAAAGCCTTTGACTGTGTGGATCACAACAAGCTATGGAAAATTCTTAAGAGGATAGGAATACCAGACCATCTTACCTGCCTCTTAAGAAATCTGTATGCAGGTCAAGAAGCAACAGTTAGAACTGAACATGAACAACAGACTGGTTCCAAACTGGGAAAGGAATAGGTCAAGGCTGTATATTGTCACCCTGCTTATTTAACTTATATGCAGAGTACATCATGAGAAACACTGGGCTGGATGAACCACAACCTGGAATCAAGATTGCTGGGAGAAATACCAATAACCTCAAATATGCAGATGACACCATCCTATGGAATAAAACAAAGAAAAGCTGTAGAGCCTCTTGATGAAAGTGAAAGAGGAGAGTGAAAAAGTTGGCTTAAAGCTCAACATTCAGAAAACTAAGATCATGGCATCTGGTCACATCACTTCATGACAAATAGATGGGGAAATAATGGAAACAGTGAGAGACTTTATTTTGGGGGCCTCCAGCGACTTTACTTTCACTTTTCACTTTCATGCATTGGAGAAGGAAATGGCAACCCACTCCAGTGTTCTTGCCTGGAGAATCCCAGGGGCGGGGGAGCCTGGCGGGCTGCCATCTATGGGATCACACAGACTCGGACACGACTGAAGTGACTTAGCAGCAGCAGCAAAATCACTGCAGATGGTGACTTCAGCCATGAAATTAAAAGACTCTTGCTCCTTGGAAGAAAAGTTATGACCAACCTAGATAGCATATTAAAAACAGCGACTTTACTTTGCCAATGAAGGTCCATCTAGTCCAAGCTATGATTTTTTCCAGTAGTCATGTATGAATGTGAGAGTTGGACTATAAAGAAAGTTGTGCACCGAAGATTTGATGCTTTTGAACGGTGGTGTTGGAGAAGACTCTTGAGAGTTCCTTGGACTGCAAGGAGATCCAACCCATCCATCCTAAAGGAGATCAGTCCTAAATATTCATTGGAAGGACTGATGCTGAAGCTGTAACTCCAATATTTTAGCCACCTGATGCAAAGAACTGACTCATAGGAAAAGACCCTGAAACTGGGAAAGATTGAAGGTGGGAGGAGAAGGGGACGACAGAGGATGATATGGTTGGATGACATCATGGACTCGATGGACGTGAGTTTGAGTAAGCTTTGAGAGTTGGTAATGGGCAGGGAAGGCTGGCATGCTGTGGTCCATGGGGTCACAAAGAGTCAGCCAGGACTCAGTGACTGAAATGACTGAGTGTAGCACTTTAACATCATCTTTTAGGATTTGAAATAGCTCAGCTGGAATTTCATCACCAACACTAGCTTCATTCATGGTAATGCTTCCTAAGGCTCACTTGACTTCACACTTTATCATGTCTGCTCTAGGTGAGTGATCATACCATTGTGATTATCTAGGTCTTTGAGATGTTTTTTTCGTACAGTTCTTCTGTGTATTCTGCCTCCTTTTTAAAGAAATCTGCTGTTATTAGGTCCATACTATTTCTGTCTTTGTTGTGTACATCTTTGCATGAAATGTTCATTTGGGATATCCAGTTTTCTTGAGATCTCTTAGTCTTTCCCATTTATTGTTTTCCTCTATTTCTTTTCATTGTTCACTTAAGAAAGGTTTCTTATCTTTCCTTGCTATTCTTTGAAAGTCTGCATCAGATCGGTATATATTTTCTCTTCTCCTTTGCCTTTCACTTCTCTTCTTTTCTCAGCTATTTGTAAGGTCTCCTCAGAAAACCATTTTGCTTTGTTGCATTTCTTTTTCTTGGAGATGGTTTTGATCACTACCTCCTCTACAGAGTTACAAACCTCGAACCATAGTTCTTCAGGCTCTCTATCAGATGTAATCCCTTGAATCTATTTGTCACTTCAACTGGATAATTATAAGGGACTTGATTTAGGTCATACCTGAATGGCCTAGTGGTTTGCAATAAAAGCTCATGATCTGAGCCACAATTCAGCTCCTGGTCTTGTTTTTGCTGACTATAGAGCTTCTCCATCTTTGGCTGCAAAGAATATAATCAATCTGATTTCGGTATTGACCATCTGGTGATGTCCATGTGTAGAGTCTTCTCTTATGTTTTTGGAAGAGGGTGTTTGCTTTGACCAGTGTGTTCTCTTGGCAAAAGTCTATTAACCTTTGCCCTGCTTCATTTTGTACTCTAAGGCCAAACTTGCCTGTTACTCCAGGTATGTCTTCCTACTTACATTCCAGTCCCCTATAATTCTAGAAGGTCTGGTGGGTCTTCACAGAACCATTCAACTTCAGCTTCTTCAGAATTAGTGATTGGGGCATAGAGCTGGATTATTGTGATATTGAATGGTTTGCCTTAGAAATGAACAGAAATCATTCTGTTGTTTTTGAAATTGCATCCAAGTACTGCATTTCAGATTCTTTTGTTGACTATGAGAACTACTCCATTTTTTTCTAAGGTATTCTTGCCCATAGTACTAGATACAATGGTCATCTGAATAAATTTGCCCATTTCAGTCCATTTTAGGTCACTGATTCCTAAAATGTCGATATTTCCTCTTGCCTTCTCTTGTTTGACCACTTCCAATTTACCTTGATTTCATGGACCTCACATTCCAGGTTTCTATGCAATATTGTTCTTTATAGCATCAGACATTACTTTCACCACCAGAAACATCAACAACTGGGAATCATTTTGGCTTTGGTTCAGTCTCTTCATTCTTTCTGGAGTTATTTCTCCACTCTTCCCTTTGTAGCAATAGGACACCTGCGGACTTAGGGGTTCATGTTTCAGTGTCATATCTTTTTTTGCCTTTTCATACTGTTCATAGGGTTCTCAAGGCAAGAATGCTGAAGTGGTTTGCCATTCCCTTCTCCAGTGGACCACGTTTTGTCAGAATTCTCCCTCACAACCTCTTTGTCTTGGGTGGCCCTACACAGCATAGCTCATAAGTTATTGCATTGAGTTATGAAGCTGTGATTCATGTGATCTTTTGGTTATTTTTCTGTGATTGTGGTTTTCATTCTGTCTTCCCTCTTATGGATGAAAATAAGAAGTTTGTGCAAGCTTCCTGATGGGAGGGACTGGCTGTGAGGAAAACTGGGTGTTGCTCTGGTAGGCAGGACCATGCTTAATAAATCTTTAATCCAGTTTTCTGCTGATGGGTGGGGCTGTCCACTCTCTTTGTAAATTGTCCTGAGGCTAAACTATGGTAAAGGTAATGGCAACCTTCTCCAAAAGGACTGTTCCCAGCAAGGGCCTCCTAGGGCCTCCCAGGACTGCTGCTGCCAGTGCCTGACACACCTCTGTCAGAGACTCCCAAACACTTACAGGCAAGTCTGGTTCAATCTCTTGTGAGGTCACTGATCCTTTCTCCTGGATCCTGGTGTGCAAAAGGTTTTGCTTGTGCTCTCTAAGAGTTTCTGTTTCCCCAGTCCTGTGGACATTCTGTAATCAAATCCTGCTGACCTTCAAAGTCAGACTCCCTGGGGATTCTCGGTCCCTTTGCTGAATTCCCAGGTTGGGAAGTTTGTTGTGGGTCCTAGAACTTTCACAACAATGCAAGAATTTCTTTAGAGTAATTTTTCTCCAGTTTATGGATCGGCCACCTGGTTGCTCTATGGTGGGACTAATGGCAATCTCCAAGAGGAGGAGGTTTCAAAATTGGAAATTCGTATTACATTATTTATATTATTGAAATAAAATTCTAGGCATTTTAAATTTTGGTTACATGTGCTAGGCAATCATATATGTCTACAAATACCCTCTTGAGAGTAGGTATAACAATTATATTGCAGTATACTTGAAAGGATTAGGTAACAAACACAGGGCTTACAGATAAATAATATTTTATTTGATTTACAGTATCATTTATTTTGTAGTATAGTCTCATGTTCTGAGATCTGAGATATTCCTATTCCTCAGTGCACAGAGCATTGTAATTGTTGTGTTTAGTCCTCTTTCTTATTTTATGCTTTTGTTTTATTTTGTTTTTTACTTCTTCCCATGTTCTTTTAATATATGAGGTTTCTTTGGTAGATTTGGTATCTGTCCCTGAATATGTAAATATATTTGCAACACATATATGCTACTTATCCCTGTGTTTTCCACTGAACTGTTATCAAGATTTCTAATGGATTTCAAGTTACGTTTTCTCATATCCATTATGATGCTTTATATTTTTCTAGAATATGTGTTTTATAAAGGTTTAAATGTATCCCTTTTTACTCTATATTTACTTTTGTCTTCTTCATGTTTTACTCATTTTTCTCACAAAAAAATTGCCAAATTTCCTAATCTTTTTAAAGTCCCAATCCCCTTCATTTTATTATTGATAACCAATTATATCATACTTATTCATATTTTGTTACTGACTCTATTATTCTACTGAAAACTAGTTCATTTGTGCTCAACTAAATTCAAACTTTGCTCAAATAAAATTTAAAGCTATAAGTTCTCTTCTATCTTCTACTTTAAACAAAATTTAATATGCATTGGCTTGTTACTTATTTCTTTTATAAATTCCTAAGATGGATTTTTGTTAGAAGCTTTCTAATTTTATTTTATTGTGATTAGGAAATATATTCTATGAACATTGCAGGCCTCAGACTCGTTCAAGAAATGTAATTTTGGAAACATCATTTTATAATATACTACAAGATAATTTAAATACATATTGACAATGAAAATACACACACATTCATATATGCTCAGAAAATACTAAAATATATTGAATATATTATTTAGAACAAATATATTTCTAAATAACTTAAGGTTTTAGTACCTTAAACATTCTAACATATTTTAGTATATTTAGTAAATTATCCATCATAACTCTAAAACTTATTCAGTCTGTGTTTTTATTACCTTGAAAAGGCCATGATGTTCTTCAGTAAGCCATGCTGTTTTGTTTTCAGTTAATATGATGTTGTATCTAATACAGAAAATATAAATTAATTTACATACAATTTTGAGACTGATTAGGAGATGGACCAATTATGAAAAATAAGTCATTCTTTTTTCCTAGTGGTTTCTTGATTGGACAAGTTAGTATTAATCCCCTTTTTTTGTGGTAAACAAGGGTAAACTTGTGGTAAAGTTTGTACAATCTTAGAGAGTGTTTTAATATCTGAAAATTTCAAAAAAATTGTATTCATTAAACATTTAGTTCTTAATTTTACTTACTACATTAATATCTAAAAGAACTTGCCAAATAGAACTAAGAAACAAATGTAAAAGTGGATACTTTTAAAGCATATATAGCTTGCATTCTGAATTCCATATCTTTAATCATTTTACCACCAACATATCTTTTGAAATGCATACGTCCTCAAATAATATTATTAACTAAGATATAGCATTGATTAAGCTTTTGGTTAAGATGTTGTCAGACTGTGATAATAATGTTTTGCAAGGATATTTGGGTTACCATATGCTAGATCATGTATTTATAGTAAACTTAGAGCATAAAATATTGTGTATTCATTAACAGCAATGTATTATATTTCTATCTATATTATCATTATCAGCTGTTTTCAGTAGCCTTAATAAAGCTTTGCATCTATTAGGACCTCATAAAGGCAATATTTATATAATTTAAATTTTCATAAACATTTTGTCAGTTACTTCAGAAACTTTCTGTTCGGACATTTGCATAACTGTGCTTTCTGCAGCTGTAGCATCAGGACATCGTCAAGAGTATTTGTTGCAATATGCCTTTTAAAATAATGATCTAGAATGTATAGTCAACTCGTTTTGTATTTCACAAAAAGTCATGATACTTTTTAAAAATCACTTTATTTAATTATGAATAGCTTATAAGATCTCTTAATATTTAATGTATACAACTTGAGTTTGGAGACACAGTAATTTTTTAAATTAGGATTTTCACTTGTTTCAGGTTATCCAACTTCTGTGCATAGTAAGAAGTCAAATTTGTTATAGTACATAGTAGAACTGTTTTTTAATTAATTTGGTTAGACCATTATGCTAATAAAGTCAAGGATAGTCTTATGGGGATTCCCTTATGACTGACTCTTTGCTTTTCTCTTACTGCTTTAAGAATCCTCTAATTTTCATCATTTTAATTATGATATGTCTTGGAGTAGGTCTTTTGGGAGTTCCTCTTGTTTGGGACCCTCTGTGCTTTCTGTCGGAGAAGGCCATGACACCCCACTTCAGTACTCTTGCCTGGAAAATCCCGTGGACGGAGGGCCTGGTGGACTGTAGTCCATGGGGTCGCTAAGAGTCGGACCCGACTGAGCGACTTCACTTTCACTTTTCACTTTCATGCATTGGAGAAGGAAATGGCACCCCACTCCAGTGTTCTTGCCTGGAGAATCCCAGGGACGGGGTAGCCTCGTGGGCTGCCGTCTATGGGGTCGCACAGAGTCAGACATGACTTAGAAGCGACTTAGCAGCAGCAGGTGCTTTCTGTAACTGGGTATATATTTCCTTTTTTTTAGGTTTGGGGTTTGTACAGTTGTAATTTATTCAAATACATTTTCAATTCCCCTTGTCTCTTTCATCTCCTGGAATTCCTATTATGCATTGATTGTCATGCTTTATATTATCCTGTATATCTTGTATGTTACTCTTTTTTGTTCTTTCTGTCTGCTGCTCTGATTGGATGATTTGTTATTACATCTTTCTGAAAACTTATTCATTCTTCTGCATTGTTTAGTTTGTTATTTATTGCCCTTAGCTTAGTTTTTGTTTCAGCAATTAAGTTATCTAATTTTGATTGGTTTCTCTATAGTTCTAGTTCTTTGTGATCTGCATTTATATCACTGCTGCTGCTGCTGCGTCGCTTCAGTCGTGTCCGACTCTGTGCGACCCCATAGACGGCAGCCCACCAGGTTCCCCCGTCCCTGGGATTCTCCAGGCAAAAACACTGGAGTGGGCTGCCATTTCCTTCTCCAAAGCATGAAAGTGAAAAGTGAAAGTGCAGTCGCTCAGTCGGGTCCGACTCTTAGCGACCCCATGAACTTACATCACTGCTGCTGCTGCTGCTACTGCTAAGTC
This sequence comes from Bos mutus, assembly GCF_027580195.1. Lineage (NCBI taxonomy): Eukaryota > Metazoa > Chordata > Mammalia > Artiodactyla > Bovidae > Bos > Bos mutus. Next base: position 19,575,834 of record NC_091621.1, on the reverse strand, counting down.
GCTTCAGTCGCGTCTTTCTCAATTCCTTAAGCATTTTTATTACTTTCTTTTTGAGCTCAGGGGCTAGTTGACCAGAGAGTTTTGTTTCATTTTTGTTATTTCAGGGGATTTTTCTTATTCTTTAAATTGCGAGAGGTTGTCTCTGCTTTCTCATTTTACTTATATTTCTCTGATTCTATGAATTTAGGGAAAAGCAGGGATGGCTCAGAAGTAAAGAATCTTCCTACCAATGCAGGGGATTCAGGAAACATAGCTTCAATCCCTGGGTCAGAAAGATCCTCTGGAGTAGGAAATGGCAACCCACTCTAGTATTTTTGCCTGGGAAATCCCATGGACAGAGGAGTCTGGTCGGTTATAGTCCATGATGTTACAAAGAGTTGGTTCTGACTGAGCAAGCACTGTGGTCCTGAAGGGCTGTTTCATGTGGGAGAGAACTTGTGTAAACTGTAAGAGTACAATATTTTTGGTTTGTGAGTGTGTGTGTGTTTTGGTATGGATGCTTGCCATGTCTTTCCTCATGGTATATTGGCCCTTGTTCCCTTGATAAGAAGTGTGTTTGCTATTGTGGTAACTACAGCCTGCGCTGCATGTTTGACAGGGCCTCCTCTTTGCTCTGTAGTTGTCACAGGCCTGTGACAGGCAGGCAGACAGTGTGTTTATTTCAGGTCAACCTAGTATTTCATAATACTGCTGTCCTTTCAGTTGTATAGGGTACAGCTCATGCTATAATCGGAGACACAGTGAGTACCTTAAGTCACCTGTCAGTGGGGTCAACAGAAAAAATGGGGCAGTATATGTAAGGTAAAATATGCCCATATTTTATATTCTGCAAAAATTAACTCACAAAGAAGCAAGCAGTCAAATAAAGAAGCCCAAATAAGAGAAAATATAAATTAGGAAGCTATTTCCCAACCTGCACTTAACCAACTCAGAAAATTCACAAATTCACTCCTCTATTGAAAGTTAGGAGAAAATATAAACTTCACAGCTCCCACAAATTGAGAAACATGCTTACCAGGAATCAGTTTTATTTGTGCAAACCAATTTGTGGTAGTAGTACTTATTTATGAAAATTAAATAAAAGTATTATGAAGAAATATGGATTTAATAATAAGAGTTCTTAATTTCAACACTGAATGAAATAATTGTAATGGCATGCTATAAAAATGTTAATAAATATATCACGAAGACAAATTTAGAAACCAGAGAAAATTGTCATAAAATTATAAAGTTCACAATGAGTCTAAATTTTCACTCCATTTTAAAAACTGAAAAACAATAACCAATATCTTTTGTGAGTAGTTACTGCAAGAAAGAATATAAAATTGTCACATCTAAAACGTTTTCAAAGACAGGCCTTAAGTGAAAAATTTCCAAATGTAGGTACAGTGCTTACATAATTTATTCTTCTCGCACTTTAAAGACAATATTACACAGGCTACATCAGACTAAAAAAGCTCCGCGCATCAGAAGAGGCAGTCTACAAAATGAAAAAGCAACCTGTACTTCTTAAAAAGCAATAAATTAATCATACACATTTAAATGTATTTGTATTTCAAAAATTCAGCTATAAAACCATTAGTATTTTGTATTGTTTCCATCCCCTCCTGCTGCCAACCATCTTCATTGCATGCTATCTTCCATATTACTAGACAGAATAAGCCTAAGCACCAGTCTACAGGATTTTTCACTCAATAGTCTCTTATAATGATGTTTTACTCTAAGAAAACAGTAATTAAAAAAATTGTAATAGAAGAATAAATGTGTGTTGCTTTAATCTATGCCTGAATTTTCATAAGATTTCTATTGTAATCTTAGAATAGTGCTTTTCACACTTCAATGGATGTGTAATAGGGATTGTGTTCACATGCAGATTCTGAAAGATTAAGTCTAAGGTGAGTCTGAGATCCTGCTTTTCTCATCAGCTTCCAGGGAAATGCTAATGCTGTTGATCTGAGAACCACACCTCAAATAGCAACATGCAACTTCTAAAATGGCCATATATTTTTCATTTGAATATTATGATATTTTAAATTATTATATAATTGTATATGTCATATAGAAACTATCTGAAGAATAATATACTGATATAAGTAATCAATAATAAGCAAATGAGAAAAATGCATACTTGGAATATGAAAAATCACTATTTTATGATATAATAAACATGTCACATAGAGGGAATTTGTACAGATAACATTGTCAGGTATTTTAGTTTTCTAAATTTCCTTGGCTTATGGAAGGCATTAAAGAAAGAGCATAGATTAAGCTTGGAGGGGATACTTAATAACCAGGCAGTTTTTCTGGATTTTTCAGGCTACATTCTCACAAGGTCTTGAAAATCATAGCTACATGAATTATCCCATTCTTTGCTGATAGAGATCTCTGTAGAAAATTAAACTAAATCAGAAATTGTAATAAATATTCTAAACAAACTTAAGTCCAAAGAAATTATCTGTATTGAGAGAAGAACTCATTCTAGGTGTGATATTCACCTCTATGGCTTTGATAGTTTGAGTAATACTTCTCAAATATTGGTGACAGGTGATAAAGACTAGGAGATGATATAAGTTTCAAAGAGCAGCCTCTTCCATAGACATGCAAGAACTATGAAGGATGAGAGAACAATTACATAGAGCATTCAATGTATGAAGTTTTCAGCCTGAAGCTTTAGGTAGGTTACTTCATACAGTGTCACCAGTATTTATACCTAAATGATATATCATCTCTCATGATGTTGTGTTTTCTAGAAAAAAGCAACATGGATATAATTTATGTTGCCTGTGTGTGATATTGCTTCAGAAAATAAGAATATAATTTAAGTAGGTATGTGAATTCATCACCAAATGTAAAGAAGCAATGTGTTTTGCTTTTGATTATTTATTACATCTTCCTCAACTGTCCATTTTATGTAAAATGTTTAAAACTCATGGAAGGGGAAAAATATGCTGCCATTACTTTTCATCCACATGTTCTTTCCCTACACGAGGAATAAGCAGAGGAACACAACTAATATTGAACTGTAATTTCCTGGGGTAAATTGCTCTAAACAAACTGTAGCTGGTGAGCCACAGAGAATTATTTCAAATAGTCTGAAAACTAAGGATTTGCTTCACATAGATCCCTGAAGTATTTTAATCCTATTTATTATACTTAATGTTTTTGTTATTATTCCTTTTTGTACAGGAACACAATGCCTGGTAAATATATGAGACTGTTTTAAGAGAACCGTGGCATGTTATGGGTTAGGCAGAAGTAAATAAAAGAGGAATATATCAGGAAAAATTCTTCTAGGAAGGGAACAGAGTCCCTTTATATGTGTTCTTTAAGTTGCATTCAGTAGAGTGCTGACAGTGGATTGAAGGAGTTTTCAATACAGAGACTGTATCCTTGTGAAATCTGGGTATATCTTATTGTCAACAATGAAAACTTCTTGGGGCAGGAGTCATAAAACAATTTTATTTTTGCTTCCACTGTTCCTGTAAATCACTCATTTGTCTAGTTTTATTTCTGCCTCCAATTTTAATAACCATAGTCCTTAAGATTTTTCTGATCTCTTTTATTTTAAAAACAAATAAGCACAAAATGGAAAAGAATACAAAATAGAATATATGTATAACTGAATCACTTTGCTGTTCACCAGAAATTAACACAACATTGTAATTCAACTAACTATACCTCAATACAAATAAATAAATGGCTAAGTAACCAAGGAAAAAACAAGCAAGCAAAATAATAAATTCTGTTTAAGTCTCAAAGTACAGTCTATGTTCAGTGTTTATTAAGTCCAGATCAGTACTAATAATCAAAACTATAAAGTTAATTTAGGAATAAGTTCCTCCCTTCCTTAAGCTCTAATTATCTGTAGGCTGGTACCTGCAGTAGGCAGGACAGTAATCTTTACTCTTTCCTGGGAGAAGAGTACCTTCCTGAAGGATACAGACCTGAAGATGTGAATCCAGGCAGTCTATTTCTAAAATCCATGAACTTAAGCACTATGACTTGAAAGGATTTTCTTCAAAGTTTTCAGTAACTGAATCAGGATTTACACCTAAGTATCTCAAGTACTCCAGCCTCATTGTACCAGTTCTTAGTGTAACAATAACAAAAGTTCCTGATTATTTAGCTGTGGTCCCACAAGAGATCAGAGGCCCACAAAAGAGTTTCCCCAAACTTTACAATAAAAATGGATTTGACAGAGAAGTCACAATCACTCTGATAATTGTAGCTGAGGATTAGAGCTTGTCTAATTTTTACATGACAAGGTTTAAGAAAATCAAATGTTTGTTTCTACTAGAGAAGTAAAAATAACTTAGATTTCTAAACTTAGTTTTCAAAATAAACATACAGAAGTGGCATAAGAATTTTAAAAAGACACTCAATTACTAGTTTCTCATACCTTCCAAAATTTCTCTTCTTTCCTTTCTTTAATGATTAGAGGACATCAGGCTAGACTCTTTCTCTCAGTTTGAACCTTAGCATTGATCAACTAGCAACCTTCATAGAAGGTTTAAATGTCTCTTTCAAATTTTACTCAACTTGCATTCAATGATGGAAATTTGGCCTGGCTATCCCACATAGCAAATTTTTCATTTTATTGCTGCTTTCCATTTATTGGTGTCCAACCCATTCTAGGTGGCCTACTACTGTAAGTACTAATTATATAAAAACTGTCAAACAAAATACTTTTATATATGGAACAACCAGTGAATATAATTATTTTTTGTATATATGCTGCTTTGTCACAGATTTCTTTGTATTTAATACTGGTCCATTATAATATTCTCTTTTTTTTTTTTTTTTTGTTTCCTCTCAAATGAGATTCTAAAAGCTGGAGAGTACACACATAGCCTTACCAAATCCAATTAGAATACAAATACAAAATATGGGAAATATTTTGTACCAAAACATTTTGTACCTGGAAATGATGAAGCAGGAAGAAAACAGTTATAAGTAACATGAAAATTGCTGCATCTTTTGTAACTCATTATTTCTTTTTTTCAATGGAAAATTACTGTACAATTTGTGTTGGTTTCTGCCATACAACAATGCAAATCTGTCATAATTACATATATATATATATATATATATATATATATCACTTTCCTGGTGAGCCTCCCTCCCCTCCCACTCTCCTACCCAGTCTAGCCCTCTAGATCATCACAGAGCACAAGGCTAGGCACGCTTGTGTTATTTAGCAACTTCCCACTATCTGTTTTACACATGCATGGATGGAGAAGCCTGGTAGGCTACCGCCCAAGGGGTTGCAAAGAGTCGGACACGACTGAGTGACTTCACTTTCACTTTCACTTTCAGTGTATATATGTCAATGCTACTTTCTCAGTTCGTCCCACCCTTGTCTTCCCCTACTGTGTCCACAAGTCTGTTCTCTACTAGGTTCATCAGTTCTGTTTCTCTTCATGTCCAACTCTTTGCAACCCCATGGCCTATAGCCCACTAGGCTCCTCTGTCCTTGGAATTCTCCAGGCAAGAATACTGGAGTGGGTAGCCATTCCTTTCTCCAGGGAATCAAATCTGGATCTCCTGCATTGCAGGTGGATTCTTTACTATCCGAGCCACCATGGAAGCTCCAAGATCCATATATATGCATTAATATATGATACCTGCTTTTCTATTTGTGACTTACTTCACTTTGTATAACAGGTTCTAGGTTCACCTACCCCGCTATAGCTGACTCAAACCCATTCCTTTTTATGGCTGAGTAATAATCCGTTGTATAAATGTACCACAACTTCTTTATCCATTCATCTGTTGATGGACATCTAGGTTACTTCCATGTCCTGACTATTGTAAATATTGCTACAGTGAACACTGGGGTACATGTGTCTTTTAGAATTGTGGTTTTCTCAAGGTTTATGCCCAGTAGTGGGGTTTCTGGATCATATGGTAGATTTATTTCCAGTTTTTTTAAGGAATCTCCATACTCTTTTCCATAATGGTGGTATCAGTTAACAGTCCCACCAAAAGTGTAGGAGGGTTCCCTTTTCTCCACATCCTCTCCAGCATTTATTTTTTGTAGATTTCTTGATGATGACCATTCTGACTGGTGGGAGGTGATACTTCATTGTAGTTTTGTTTTTTTGTTTGTTTGTTTGTTTTTTTACTTCTGACAGCACTTAATTAATACTTTCTTTTTTTAAAATTTTATTTTATTTTTAAACTTTACAAATTGTATTAGTTTTGCCAAATATCAAATGAATCCGCCACAGGTATATTGTAGTTTTGATTTTCACTTCTCTAATAATGAACAATGTTGAGCAGCTTTTCATTTATTTATTGGCCATTTGTATGTCTTTGGAGAAATGTCTGGCTATGTTTTTTGCCATTTTTAAATTAGGTTATTTGTTTTTCTGATATTAAGCTGTATGAGCTGCTTATATATTTTGGAGATTAATTCTTTGTCAGTTGCTTAATTTCCAATTATTTTCTCCCATTCTGAGAGTTGTCTTTTCATCTTGTTTATAGTTTTCTTTACTGTGCAGAAGCTTTTAAGTTTTATTAGGTCCCATTTGTTCTTATTTTCATTAATCTAGGAGGTGGGTCAGAGAATCTTGCTGTGATTTATGTTAACAAGTATACAGCCTAGGTTTTCCTCTAAGAGCTTATAGTTTCTGGCCTTACATTTAAGTCTTTAATCTATTTTGATAACTTATTATTCTTAATAACAAATTCATATTAGGAATTATAATTCACTTTTAATTTGATAATTTTGTAAAAGCACTATAAGGGAAGATTTATAAAGCAAAAAATGTTAGATTTATGGGGACAGCAGTGTACAAAATGTTTAGTAAAATACCAATAAGATAGAAGCACATCTATTTAGATGAGAAACAAAACTTAATTTCCAGTAAATAATAAGACAAAAGGATGCTTACAGTTTCTTTAAATATATTCTGAAATAGATAGTTTGAATTAAAAAGCTGCATTTGCTTCTGCTAATAATCCTTTTACAACAGAGAAGTTTATTTTTATTTTTTAATTTAATTTAATTTAATTTTTTAACTTTACAATATTGCATTGGTTTTGCCATATATCAAAATGAATCCACCACAGGTATACATGTGTTCCCCATCCTGGACTCTCCTCCCACCTTCCTCCCCATATCATCCCTCTGGGTCGTCCCAGTGCACCAGCCCCAAGCATCAAGTATCATGCATTGAACCTGGACTGGTGATTCATTTCATATATGATATTATACATGTTTCAATGCCATTCTCCCAAATCATCTCACCCTCTCCCTCTCCCACAGAGTCCAAAAGACTGATCTATACATTAGTGTCTCTTTTGCTGTCTTGTATACAGGGTTATTGTTACCATCTTTCTAAATTCCATATATATGTGTTAGTATACTGTATTGGTGTTTTTCCTTCTGGCTTACTTCACTCTGTATAATAGGCTCCAGTTTCATCCACTTCATTAGAACTGACTCAAATGCATTCTTTTTAATGGCTGAGTAATACTCCATTGTGTATATGTACCACAGCTTACTTACCCATTCATCGGATGGACATCTAGGCTGGACATCCATGTCCTGGTTATTATAAACAGTGCTGCGATGAACATTGGGGAAGTTTAAAATTACTCAATGTAATAATAAAAAAGGAAATAGATTTGATTAACAGAGGATCAAAAGATAAATACAAAATAAGTAAAGTAAATGAGTAAGATATCACATAGCAAATAAATTGATTAAATAATGCCATGCTTTGAAAACATAGACCCATAATCTCCATTCAGTCATAGTTCATACTTTATTCTTTTATTTGCAGTACTGTCAAACTAATAATAAAAATAATCATTTATAAAAGAATTTAAGCATTCCATTTACCTTGCTTCAATTGCTTGGAAACACAAATATGTAAAAAATGGAAATGTATAGATAATACAAAGGTTTAATCTGTAAACTCTATCAAAGATTCAACATCATTTTAAAATTAAAATAATGAATACAAATACAATTAAAAAAGCAGTAACACAAAATGCAAATGTTAGGTAATTCAAATAAAAATTGTATATGTATATAAAAAGGCTTAAGTGAAAGTGAAGTCACTCAGGCATGTCTGACTCTTTGCGACCCCATGGACAGTAGCCTGCACCAGGCTCCTCAGTCCATGGGATTTTCTAGGCAAGAGTACTGGAGTGGGTTGCCATTTCCTTCTCCAGGGAATCTGCCTGACCCAGGGATCGAACCCAGGTCTCCCGCATTGTAGACAGACGCTTTACCATCTGAGACACTGCTGCTGCTAAGTTGCTTCAGTCGTGTCTGATTCTGTGCGACCCCATAGACAGCAGCCCATCAGGCTCCCCCATCCCTTGGATTCTCCAGGCAAGAACACTGGAGTGGGTTGCCATTTCCTTCTCCAATGCATGAAAGTGAAAAGTGAAACTGAAGTCACTCAGTTGTGTCCAACTCCTAGTGACCCCATGGACTGCAGCCTACGAGGCTCTCCATCCATGGTATTTTCCAAGCAAGAGTACTGGAGTGGGGTGCCATTGTCTTCTGTGATAATATACCCCTAGAAACTGAAATAGTTAAATTTATTTGTTCTTACTTATTTTACTCTTGTTATCCTAAAAGAGGAAATTGACCTGGCCATGAGCCAAACATTAATCATACTAAAAGTACTCATTTTTGCCAAGTAGGGAAGAAATATAGCACTTTCAATGTCATTTTTAATATTGTTTTATTATGTTTCATCATATTATGTTTAAAAAGAGGGTTTTATACTTCAAGGAAGGCAGTGATTTATAGTTTACTTTTACTTCTACTAATTTAGCACTTGCCAATTGATTTTTGAGAAATAGCTTTCTAAACTTAAAATTTGTCATTTGTTGACAAAACTTGCATATTTGTAAAATTTCCTCTTTTGCACAAGTTTGAGTATATTTTATTTTTAATTCTCATCTCTATGTTGGATTGGTTATACAATAAAAAGTTTAGGAAATAGTAAACAAAACATAATCAGTGTCTAAAAGAAAAGGACATATGGTATCATATTGAAGAGATAATGAACTATATTCTAATAAAATAAACAGAGATATACAAGGCAAGAAGATGGATTCTATAAACAAATATCTCCTATGCATAATGCATGCCAGAGTGTCTTTACTCATTGATCTTAGTCACTGAATATAACCGTTTTAAATACAAGTTCTTTGATAAATAGTATTTCAGTATACTCTTATCAGAAAAAAATTACAAACTGAAGACCATAGCCTTTTTAACTAATGTTACCAATTCTAAATAAATTATTGGTTACTTTGTTTCCTAATGTACTGTTACACAGACTAAGTTGAAGATATAGTGCAAATCTTGTAGAGATTTAGTTTTAGACTTCTAAAATCCATTTAGGATGCTCTTTTGGATTGAAATTGGTCATTATAAGAATGAGGCCAAATTATTGATATGGTAGAATAAGCAATTCAGACTTGAAAATTTGAAAGATAACTAGATATATGTGCCAAATGTCGTTAAGTGCCTGTGCTATCTTACAGGCCTCCTCTTCCCTGTTCTCCTCCTCCATTATCTGGTAAAACCTAAATACGTTGTGTCACCACTCTTGAAAGCCAAGCCTGTTCTGCCAATTTGAAATTAATGCTTTTTTCTCTCAGAACACCCTACATATTTTCCCATTGTTAACAGTTATAATTGTTGTTGTTTAGTCACTAAGTTGTGTGTGACTCTTTGCAACCCCATGAACTATTTAGCCTGACAGACTCCTCTGTCCATGTAATTTTTCCAGGCAAGAATACTGGAGTGGGTTGCTATTTCCTACCCCAGTTATCGCAATGCCATGTGCCTTAATCTCTTTTGGCTGCTATAACAAAATACCACAGTCTGAGTAGATTATAAATAACAAAAACTTATTTCTCACTGTTCTGGAGACTGAAAGTCTGAACTGAAAGAAATACAATAGTTTGTTTATATTAATCTTATATCCTGCTACCTTTGTGCCTTATTAGTTGTAATTTTTTTGTGTGGATACTTTAAGGTTCACTATATAGAGTATCATCAGTTCAGTTCAGTTCATTCGCTCAGTCGTGTCCGACTCTCTGTGACCCCATGAATCACAGCACGCCAGGCTTCCTTGTCCATCACCAACTCCTGGAGTTCACCCAGACTCACGTCCATCGAGTCGGTGATGCCATCCAGCCATCTAATCCTCCGTCGTCCCCTTCTCCTCCTGCCCCCAATCCCTCCCAGCATCAGAGTCTTTTCCACTGAGTTAACTCTTCACATGAGGTGGCCAAAGTACTGGAGTTTCAGCTTTAGCATCATTCCTTCCAAAGAAATCCCAGGGCTGATCTCCTTCAGAATGGACTGGTTGGATCTCCTTGCAGTCCAAGGGACTTTCAATGGACAAATTCTTAGAAAAGTACAACTTTCCAAAACTCGACCAGGAAGAAATAGAAAATCTTAACAGACCCATCACAAGCATGGAAATTGAAACTGTAATCAAAAATCTTCCAGCAAACAAAAGCCCAGGTCCAGACGGCTTCACAGCTGAATTCTACCAAAAATTTAGAGAAGAGCTAACACCTATCCTGCTCAAACTCTTCCAGAAAATTGCAGAGGAAGGTAAACTTCCAAACTCATTCTATGAGGCCACCATCACCCTAATACCAAAACCTGACAAAGATGCCACAAAAAAAGAAAACTACAGGCCAATATCACTGATGAACATAGATGCAAAAATCCTTAACAAAATTCTAGCAATCAGAATCCAACAACACATTAAAAAGATCATACACCATGACCAAGTGGGCTTTATCCCAGGGATGCAAGGATTCTTCAATATCTGCAAATCAATCAATGTAATACACCACATTAACAAATTGAAAAATAAAAAAACATATGATTATCTCAATAGATGCAGAGAAAGCCTTTGACAAAATTCAACACCCATTTATGATAAAAACTCTCCAGAAAGCAGGAATAGAAGGAACATACCTCAACATAATAAAAGCTATATATGACAAACCCACAGCAAACATTATCCTCAATGGTGAAAAATTGAAAGCATTTCCTCTAAAGTCAGGAACAAGACAAGGGTGCCCACTTTCACCATTACTATTCAACATAGTTTTGGAAGTTTTGGCCACAGCAATCAGAGCAGAAAAAGAAATAAAAGGAATCCAAATTGGAAAGAAAGAAGTAAAACTCTCACTATTTGCAGATGACATGATCCTCTACATAGAAAACCCTAAAGACTCCACCAGAAAATTACTAGAACTAATCAATGACTATAGTGAAGTTGCAGGATATAAAATCAACACACAGAAATCCCTTGCATTCCTATACACTAATAATGAGAAAACAGAAAGAGAAATTAAGGAAACAATTCCATTCACCATTGCAATGGAAAGAATAAAATACTTAGGAATATATCTACCTAAAGAAACTAAAGACCTGTATATAGAAAACTATAAAACACTGGTGAAAGAAATCAAAGAGGACAGTAATAGATGGAGAAATATACCATGTTCATGGATTGGAAGAATCAATATAGTGAAAATGAGTATACTACCCAAAGCAATTTATAGATTCAATGCAATCCCTATCAAGCTACCAACAGTATTCTTCACAGAGCTAGAACAAATAATTTCACAATTTGTATGGAAATACAAAAAACCTCGAATAGCCAAAGCGATCCTGAGAAAGAAGAATGGAACTGGAGGAATCAACCTACCTGACTTCAGGCTCTACTACAAAGCAACAGTTATCAAGACAGTATGGTACTGGCACAAAGACAGAAATATAGATCAATGGAACAAAATAGAAAGCCCAGAGATAAATCCACGCACATACGGACACCTTATCTTTGACAAAGGAAGCAAGAATATACAATGGATTAAAGACAATCTCTTTAACAAGTGGTGCTGGGAAATCTGGTCAACCGCTTGTAAAAGAATGAAACTAGAACACTTTCTAACACCATACACAAAAATAAACTCAAAATGGATTAAAGATCTAGATGTAAGACCAGAAACTATAAAACTCCTAGAGGAGAACATAGGCAAAACACTCTCTGACATACATCACAGCAGGATCCTCTAAGACCCACCTCCCAGAATATTGGAAATAAAAGCAAAAATAAACAAATGGGACCTAATTAAACTTAAAAGCTTCTGCACATCAAAGGAAACTATTAGCAAGGTGAAAAGACAGCCTTCAGAATGGGAGAAAATAATAGCAAATGAAGCAACTGACAAACAACTAATCTCAAAAATATACAAGCAACTCCTACAGCTCAATTCCAGAAAAATAAATGACCCAATCAAAAAATGGGCCAAAGAACTAAATAGACATTTCTCCAAAGAAGACATACAGATGGCTAACAAACACATGAAAAGATGCTCAACATCACTCATTATCAGAGAAATGCAAATCAAAACCACTATGAGGTACCATTTCATACCACTCAGAATGGCTGCGATCCAAAAGTCTACAAATAATAAATGCTGGAGAGGGTGTGGAGAAAAGGGAACCCTCTTACACTGTTGGTGGGAATGCAAACTAGTACAGCCACTATGGAGAACAGTGTGGAGATTCCTTAAAAAACTGGAAATAGAACTGCCTTATGATCCAGCAATCCCACTGCTGGGCATTCACACTGAGGAAACCAGAAGGGAAAGAGACACGTGTACCCCAATGTTCATCACAGCACTGTTTATAATAGCCAGGACATGGAAGCAAGCTAGATGTCCATCAGCAGATGAATGGATAAGAAAGCTGTGGTACATATACACAATGGAGTATTACTCAGCCATTAAAAAGAATACATTTGAATCAGTTCTAATGAGGTGGATGAAACTGGAACCTATTATACAGAGTGAAGTAAGCCAGAAGGAAAAACACCAATACAGTATACTAATGCATATATATGGAATTTAGAAAGAGGGTAACAATAACCCTGTGTACAAGACAGCAAAAGAGACACTGATGTATAGAACAGTCTTATGGACTCTGTGGGAGAGGGAGAGGGTGGGAAGATTTGGGAGAATGGCATTGAAACATGTAAAATATCATGTATGAAACGAGATGCCAGTCCAGGTTTGATGCATGATACTGGATGCTTGGGGCTAGTGCACTGGGACGACCCAGAGGGATGGTATGGGGAGGGAGGAGGGAGGAGGGTTCAGGATGGAGAACACATGTATACCTGTGGTGGATTCATTTTGATATTTGGCAAAACTAATAAAATTATGTAAAGTTTAAAAAAAAAAAAAAAAAGTCTTCTCCAACACCACAGTTCAAAGGCATCAATTCGTCAGTGCTCAGCTTTCTTCACAGTCCGACTCTCACATCCATACATGACCACAGGAAAAACCATAGCCTTGACTAGACGGACCTTTGTTGACAAAGTAATGTCTCTGCTTTTGAATATGCTATCTAGGTTGGTCATAACTTTCCTTCCAAGGAGTAAGCGTCTTTTAATTTCATGGCTTCAGTCACCATCTGCAGTGATTTTGGAGCCCCAAAAAATAAAGTCTGACACTGTTTCCACTGTTTCCCCATCTATTTCCCATGAAGTGATGGGACCAGATGCCATGATCTTCATTTTTGGAATGTTGAGCTTTAAGCCAAGTTTTTCACTCTCCTCTTTCACTTTCATCAAGAGGCTTTTGAGTTCCTCTTCACTTTCTACCATAAGGGTGGTGTCATCTGCATATCTGAGGTTATTGATATTTCTCCCCGCAATCTTGATTCCAGCTTGTGTTTCTTCCAGCCCAGCATTTCTCATGATGTACTCTGCATATAAGTTAAATAAGCAGGGTGACAATATACAGCCTTGATGTACTCCTTTTCCTATTTGGAACCAGTCTGATCATTTGCAAATAGTGACAGTGTTACATCTTCCTTTCCAATTTGAATATCTTTATTTTTCTCTTCTGATTACTTTGGCTGAGACATCCAACACTATATTGAATAGAATTTTGGTGAGTAGGCATCCTTATCTTTTTCCTGAATTTAGCAAGAAGGCTTTTCAGCTTTTCATTCCTGAATATTGTCTGCGGGTTTATGTGTGTATTAACATGATGAAAGTAAAAGTGAAAGTGAAAGTCACTCAGTCGTGTCCAACTTTTTGCCGGACTATGCAGTCCATGGAATTCTCCAGGCCAGAATACCAGAGTAGGTAACCATTTCCTTCTCCAGGGGATCTTCCCAATCCAGAGATCGAACGCAGGTCTCTCACATTGCAGGCGGGTTCTCTATCAGCTGAGCCACCAGGGAAGCCCAAGAATACTGCAGTGGTAGCCTATCCCTTCTCCTGCGGATCTTCTTAGCACAGGAATCAAACTGGGATTGATTGCACTGCAATCAACATGAATATCTACCGTCTTAACAAATTTTGAAGTTCAAACAACTGTATTTCTAACTAATGTATTTCAATTATGTTGAAAAACAATTTCTAGAACATATTCATCTAACATAACTGGAACTTTTATACTAATTGAAAATAGCTCATTTCTCCCTTCCCTTAGCTCCTGGCAGTAACTATTACTTTCTCTGGTTCTGAGAGTTTGACTGATTAGATATCTCATATAATTGAAATCATGCCCTATCTGTCCTTCTGTGATTAACTTTATTTCACTTAGTATAATATCCTCCAGGTTCATTCATATAATTGTAAATGGCAGGAATTTTATCATTATTAAGGCTGAAAAGTCATTGTATATATAGATTTATAGGCTACATTCTTCTTATCCACTGACCAACATTTAGATTCCTCAATATTGCTCAGTCGTGTCTGACTCTTTGCAACCCCAACACACCAGGCATCCCTGTCCATTACCAACTCCCGGAGTTTACTCAAACTCATGTCCATCGAGTCAGTGATGCTATCCAACCATCTCATCCCCTTTCCCAGCATCAGAGTCATTTCAAATGAGTCAGTTATTTGCATCAGGAGGCTTAAGTATTGAATTTTCAGCTTAAACATCAGTTCTTCCAATGAGCATTCAGGACTGATTTCCTTTAAGATGGACTGGTTGGATCTCCTTGCAGTCCAAGGGATTTTCAACAGTTTTCTCCAACACCACAGTTCAAAAGCATCAATTCTTCGTTTTTCAGCTTTCCTTATAGTCAAACTCTCACATCCATGCATGACTACTGGAAAAACCACAGCCTTGATTAGACAGACCTTTGTTGGCAAAGTAATGTCTCTGCTTTTTAATATGCTGTCTAGGTTGATCATAAATTTGCTTCCAAGGAGTAAGCATCTTTTTATTTCATGGCTGCAGTAACCATTAGCAGTGATTTTAGAGCCCCGCCAAAATAAAGTCTGTCACTGTTTCCACTGTTTCTCCATCTATTTGCCATGAAGTGATGGGACTGGATGCCATGATCTTAGTTTTTGGAATGTTGAGCTTTAAGCCAACTTTTTCACTCTCCTCTTTCACTTTCATCAAGAGGCTCTTTAGTGCTTCTTCACTTTCTGCCATAAGGATGGTGTCATCTGCATCTGAGGTTATTGATATTTCTCCCGGCACTCTTGATTCCAGCTTGTGCTTCATCCAGCCCAGCATTCCTCATGATGTACTCTGTATATAAGTTAAATAAGCACAGTGACAATATACAGCATTGACATACTCCTTTTCCTATTTGGAACCAGTCTGTTGTTTCATGTCCAGTTCTAACTGTTGCATCATGACCTGCATACAGATTTCTCAAGAGACAGGTGAGGTGGTCTGGTATTCCCATCTATTGAAGTATTTTCTACAGTTTTCTGTGATCCACACAGTCAAAGTGTTTGCCATAGTCAATAAAGCAGAAATAGATGTTTTTCTGGAACTCCCTTGCTTTTTTGATGATGCATTGGATGTTGGAAATTTGATCTCTGGTTCCCCTGCCTTTTCTAAAACCAGCTTGAACATCTGGTTTTAGGAAGTTCACAGTTCACATATTGCTGAAGACTGGCTTGGAGAATTTTGAGGATTACTTTGCTAGTGTGTGACATGAGTGCCATTGTGTGGTAAATTAAGCGTTCTTTGGCATTGCCTTTCTTAGGGGTTGAAATGAAAACTGACCTTTTCCAGTTCTGTGGCCACTGCTGAGTTTTCCAAATTTGCTGGCATATTGAGTGCAGCACTTTCACAGCATCATCTTTTAGATTTTATTTATTTATTTATTTTTTTTAAAATTTTATTTTATTTTTAAGCTTTACAATATTGTATTAGTTTTGCCAAATATCGAAATGAATCCGCCACAGGTATACCTGTGTTCCCCATCCTGAACCCTCCTCCCTCCTCCCTCCCCATACCCTCCCTCTGGGTCGTCCCAGTGCACCAGCCCCAAGCATCCAGTATCATGCATCGAACCTGGACTGGCGACTCGTTTCATATATGATATTATACATGTTTCAATGCCTTTCTCCCAAATCTCCCCACCCTCTCCCTCTCCCACAGAGTCCATAAGACTTATCTATACATCAGTGTCTCTTTTGCTGTCTCATACACAGGGTTATTGTTACCATCTTTCTAAATTCCATATATATGCATTAGTATACTGTATTGGTGTTTTTCTTTCTGGCTTACTTCACTCTGTATAATAGGTTCCAGTTTCATCCATCTCATTAGAACTGATTCAAATGTATTCTTTTTAATGGCTGAGTAATACTCCATGTGTATATGTACCACAGCTTTCTTATCCATTCATCTGCCAATGTTCATCGCAGCACTTTTATAATAGCCAGGACATGGAAGCAACCTAGATGTTCATCTTTTAGATTTTAAAGAGCTCAACTGGAGTTCCTTTACCTCCACTAGCTTTGTTCGTAGTGACACTTCCTAAGGCCCACTTAACTTCATATTCCAGAATGTCTGGCTCTAGGAGAGTGATCACACCGTCGTGTTTATCTGGGTCATGAAGATCTTTTTTGTATAGTTCTTTTTTGTATTTTTGCCACCTCTTCTTAATATCTTCTGCTTCTGTTTGGTCCGTAGCATTTCTGTCCTTTATAGAGCCCATCTTTGCAGGAAATGTTCCCTTGGTATTTCTAATTTTCTTGAAGAGATCTCTAGTCTTTCCCATTCTATTGTTTTCCGCTCTTTCTTTGCACTGGTCACTGAGGAAGGCTTTCTTATCTCTCCTTGCTATTCTTGGAATTCTGCATTGAAATTGGTATATATTTCCTTTTATCCTTTGCTTTTTGCTTTTCTTCTTTCCACAGCTATTTGTAAGGCCTCCTCAGACAGCCATTTTGCTTTTTTGCATTTCTTTTTCTTGGGGATGGTCTTGATTCCTGTCTCCTGTACAATGTCATGAACCTCCATCCATAGTTCATCAGGCACTCTGTCTATCAGATCTAGTCCCTTAAATCTATTTCTCACTTCCCCTTATAGTCATAAGGGATTTGGTTTACGTCATACCTTAATGTTCTTGTGGTTTTCCCTACTTTATTCAATTTAAGTCTGAATTTGGCAATAAGGAGTTCATGATCTGAGCCACAGTCAGCTCCCATTCTTGTTTTGCTGATTGGATAGAGCTTCTCCATCTTTGGCTGCAAAGAATATAAGCAATCTGATTTCAGTGTTGACTATCATGTGATGTCCATGTGAATAGTCTTCTCTTGTGTTGTTGGAAGAGGGTGTTTGCTATGACCAGTGCATTCTCTTGGCAAAACTCTACTAGCCTTTGCCTTGATTCATTCTTTACTCCAAGGCCAGATTTGCCTGTTATTTCAGGTGTTTCTTGACTTCCTACTTTTGCATTCCAGTCCCTATAATGAAAATAACATCTTTTGGGAGTGTTAATTCTAGAAGGTCTTGTAGGTCTTCATAGAACCATTCAACTTCAGCTTCTTCAGCATTACTGGTCAGGGCATAGACTTGGATTATCGTGATATTGAATGGTTTGCCTTGGAAACAAACAGAGATCATTCTGTCTGTTTTGAGACTGCATCCAAGTACTGTATTTCAGACTCTTTTGTTGACTATGATGGCTACTCCATGTCTTCTGAGGGATTCTTGCCCACAATAGTATGTATAATGGTCATCTGAGTTAAATTCACCCATTCCAGTCCATTTTAGTTCACTGATTCCTAAAATGTCGACATTCAGTCTTGCCATCTCATGTTTGATAATTTACAATTTATCTTGATTCATGGACCTAACATTCCAGGTTCCTATGCAACCTCTTTACAGCATTGGACCTTGCTACCATCACCAGTCATATCCACAACTGGGTGTTGTTTTTGCTTTGGATCCAACTCTTAATTCTTTCCAGAGTTATTTCTCCATTGAAACCCAGTAGCATATTGAGCACCTACTGACCTGGGAAGTTCATCTGTGCATTGCTAGAGCGGCGCTTGGCGGCTGCATGGCACTGAAGTGGCTGAGGGGAGATACCCCACGTCCAAGGCTGGGAGCAGTGCCTGTGCTTCGCTGGAGTAGCTGTGAATAGATACCCCACTTCCAAGATCTGGAGCACCTGCTGTGCTTCTCTGGACTAGCCGTTGTGAGATAGTCCACTTTCAAGTTCAGAGAAACCCCAGTAAGACAGTAGGCACTGGAGTGGCTGTGAAGAGATACCCCACATCCAAGGGCAAAGGAGAAGCCCCAGAAAGGTGGTAGGAGGGGCAAACTCACATTTAGAACCAAACCCCAATTGTGCCAGAGACGCTCAGAGGGCTGAAACAAGCCTTGTGCACACCAGGACCCAGGGACCCTACAGAGACAGACAGAACTGTGTTTGAGCATCTCCTGTGGAGTTACAGGTTGGCAGTGATCTGCTGCAGGGATAGGGGCTCTGGGTTTGGGTATGGCATAAGTCCTCTTGGAGGAGGTCACCATTAACCCCACCATAGAGCTGCCAGAACTTACATAGGACTGGGAAATAGACTCTTAGAGGGCACAACAGAACATTTTGCACCAGGACCCAGGAGAAAGGAGCATTGACCCCACAGGAGACTTGCCTGTGGGTGTCCAGGAGTCTGTGGTGAAGGCTTGGGCAGGTGGTGGCCTGCTGCAGTGTTGGGGGCATGGACTATAGCAGTACATGCATGAGATCTTTTGAGGGAGGTCACCATTATCTTCATTACCTCTACCATAGTTTCAGTTCAGTTCAGTTCAGTTCAGTTGCTCAGTCGTGTCCGACTCTTTGAGACCCCATGAATCCCAGCATGCCAGGCCTCCCTGTCCATCACCAACTCCCGGAGTTCACCCAGACTCACGTCCATCGAGTCAATGATGCCATCCAGCCATCTCATCCTCTGTCGTCCCCTTCTCCTCCTGCCCCCAATCCCTCCCAGCATCAGAGACTTTTCCAATGAGTCAACTCTTCGCATGAGGTGGCCAAAGTACTGGAGTTTCAGCTTTAGCATCATTCCTTCCAAAGAAATCCCAGGGCTGATCTCCTTCAGAATGGACTGGTTGGATCTCCTTGCAGTCCAAGGGACTCTCAAGAGTCTTCTCCAACACCACACTTCAAAAGCATCAATTCTTCAGCGCTCAGCCTTCTTCACAGTCCAACTCTCACATCCATATATGACCACAGGAAAAACCATAGCCTTGACTATACGGACTTTGTTGGCAAAGTAATGTCTCTGCTTTTGAATATGCTATCTAGGTTGGTCATAACTTTCCTTCCAAGGAGTAAGCGTCTTTTAATTTCATGGCTGCAGCCACCATCTGTAGTGATTTTGGAGCCCCCAAAAATAAAGTCTGACACTGTTTCCACTGTTTCCCCATCTATTTCCCATGAAGTGATGGGACTGGATAGCAGGGAGGGAGCACAGCTCCACCATCAACAGAAAATTGGATTAAAGATTTACTGAGCATGGCCCTGCTCATCAGAACAAGACCCAGTATCCCCCTCAGGCAATCTATCCCATCAGGAAGCTTTCATAAGCCTCTTATCCTTCTCCACCAGAGGACAGACAGACTGAAAACCACAATCACAGGAAACTAACCAATTTGATCACATGGACCACAGCCTTGTCTAACTCAATGAAACTATGAGCCATGCCGTGTAGGGCCACCCAAGATGGATGGGTCATGGTGGAGATTTCTGACAAAATGTGGTGCACTGGAGAAGGGAATGGCAAACCACTTCAGTATTCCTGCCTTGAGAACCCCATGAACAGTATGACCAGTATTGGATCATATGGTAGTTCTATTTGTAATCTTTTGAGAAATATTCATATTATTTTCCATAGTGGCTGCACCATTTTACATTCCCATCAATACAGTTATTAGACTCTCAATTTCTTCTCATCCTTGCCAATACTTACTATCTTTTTAAAAAAATAAGCATTCTAACAGATCATATAATACATGATGTCATATTTCATTGTAATATTGATTTGTATTTTTCAAATAATTAATGGTATTGAGCATCTTTTCATATACCTGTTGGCAATTTATGTGTCTTATTTGGTGAAATGTTATGTTCAAGTCCTCTCCTCATTTTTTAATGGAGTTTGTTCTTTTGCTATTAAGCTGTAAGAGTTATTTATATATTTTAGATATTAACCCCTTATCATGTATATGATTTACAGATATTTTCTCCCATTCTGTGGGTTGCCATTTCTTTCTGTTGATTGTCTCCTTTATTGTGCAGGAGCTCTTTAGTTTGAGCTAGCCCATTTTGTCTATTTTTTCCTTTCTTGTCTCAGTTTTTGGTGTCATAGCCAAGAAATCATTGCCAAGATCAATGTCAAGAAGGTTTCTCCTTATATTTTTTGCTAGGAGTTTTACAACTTCATTTGTTATGTTTGTTTTCAGTTTATTTCTATATATGGTGTATGGTAGGGATTCAGTTTCATTTTTTTGCATGTTGATAATCAGTTTTCACTTCCCCATTCTGTATAGAAAGAAAGTATATCAATATAATAAAATCTACATACATCAAACTTACAACTAATATTATAATTGCACTCAACAATGAAAAACTAAAAGCTTTTTCTCTAAGATCAGGAAAAAACAAGGAAACCACTCTGTTGAATAGGCTTCTATTCAATATAATATTTGATGGCCTTACCAGAGCATTTAGTTAAGAAAAATAAATAAAAGAAACTCAAATCAGAAAGGAAAAATTAAACTTATATCTATTTGCAGATGAAATCTTATGTTTAGAAATCCCAAAAGAATACACACACATACATCTTAGAACTAAAACAAAACTTGCCAAAGTTGCAGGGTATAAAAAATCAATATGCAAAAATAAGTTGTGTTTCTCTACACTAAAATCAAACCACACTGAAAGGTAATTAAGAAAACAATCCTGTATGAAATAGCATCAAAAAAAATAAAATACTTAAGAACAAACAACCAAAGAGGTAGGGCTAAACAACAACAACAAACATACACACACACAAGTGAAAAATATGACAATATTATAAGAGCTAAAACAAAAAGGCAAAGCGTTGCCATGTTTGATTTTAGCTGGGAAAGTATACGTCAGGGAGCTAAAACTTGGTGCCACTGTGTAATCTGCAAATGACCATGAAACTGTTTAGAGATTGCCTTTAAATTACAGATAAATTTTAGCTAGTAGGAAAATGATCAGATACAGAATCTTCAAATAATGAAGATCATTTATATTCTTGGGCTCATGCTATAGCATAACTTGTACCTAAAACATTTTTAATAGGTCATCAAATACTATTTGATCTATTAATACATCAAATTTGGGCTCAAAGTAAATGGGGTGCAAAATGCTTAAATGGGTGACTAACTTCTTTATCAGTCTTCAGGTGCAATCCCTCTTGGTCTCCATAATCAGGATGTCATTCTGTACTTTTTCCCAAAGAGGACCTCTTTAAAAGCTTCAGCATTCCAAAGGTTTTATAGAAAAGAATATCAGGCAACCTGGTCATTTTTGAAAAAACATTAAAAAAAGAGTGCCTGATGTTTCTGATCTCCTGACTGATGCTGAAGTTGAAACTCCAATACTTTGGCCACCTCATGCAAAGAGTTGACTCATTGGAAAAGTCCCTGATGCTGGGAGGGATTGGGGGCAGGAGAAGGAGATGACAGAGGATGAGATGACTGGATGGCATCACCGACTCGATGGACATGAGTTTGGGTAAACTTTGGGAGTTGGTAATGGACAGGGAGGCCTGGCGTGCTGCAATTCATGGGATCGCAAAGAGTCGGACATGACTGAGTGACTGAACTGATGTTTCTGAAATCAGAAACATTCTAAATGAATTGGAAAATCACATTTGAGAACTATGTAGTACTAGAACAGGTGATTTTATTGTTTAATTCTCAACATTTGTGAAAGTCACTCAGTTGTATCCAACTCTTTCCAACCCCATGGACTGCAGCACACCAGGTTCCCTGTCCTTCACCATCTTTCAGAAGTTGCTCAAACTCATGTCCGTTGAGTCAGTGATGCCATCCAACTTTCTCATCCTTTGTCACCTCTTCTCCTCCTGCTCTCAATCTTTCCCAGCATCAAGGTCATTTCTAATGAGTTGGCTCTTGGAATTAGATGGCGAAAGTATTGGAGCTTCAGCATCAGTCCTTCCAATGAATATTCAGTACTGATTTCCTGTAGGATGACTGATTTAATTTCCTTGCAGCCAAGGGACTCTCAAGAGGCTTCTCCAACACCACAATTCAAAAGCATCAATTCTTCAGTGCTTAGTTCAACTCTCACATCCATGCATGACTACTGGGAAACCATAGCTTTGACTATACAGACCTTTGTTGGTAATGTCTCTTCTTTTAATATGCTGTCTAGGTTTGTCATAGCTTTTCTTCCAAGGAGCAAGCATCAGTTAATTTCAAGCCTGAAGTCAAAATCTGCAATGATATGGAACCCAAGAAAATAAACTCTGTCACTCTTTCCATTGTTTCCCCATCTATTTGCCATGAAGTGATGGGACCGAATGCCATGATCTTCATTTTTTTGAATGCTGAGTTGTAAGCCAACTTTTTCACTCTCTTCTTTCACTTTCATGGAGAAGGCAATGGCACCCCACTCCAGTACTCTTGCCTGGAAAATCCCATGGACGGAGGAGCCTGGTAGGCGGCAGACCACGGGGTCGCGAAGAGTCGGACACAACTGAGCTACTTCACTTTCACTTTTCCCTTTCATGCATTGGAGAAGAACATGGAAACCCACTCCAGTGTTCTTGCCTGGAGAATCCCAGGGACGGGGGAGCCTGGTGGGCCGCCGTCTATGGGGTCGCACAGAGTCAGACACGACTGAAGCGACTTAGCAGCTTTCACTTTCATAAAGAGGCTCTTTAGTTCCTCCTTGCTTTCTGCCTTTAGATGGTGTTATCTGTGTGTCTAGGTTATTGGTATTTCTCCTGGCAATCTTGATTCCAGCTTGAGCTTCATCCAGCCTGGCATTTTGCATGATGTACTCTGCCTATAAGTTTAATAAGCAGGGGACAATATACAGTCTTGATGTACTCCTTTCCAAACATGGTTTAATGTCTGGTTCTAACTATTGCTTATTGACCTGCATACAGATTCTCAGGAGGCAGTTAAGATGGTCTGGCGTTCCCATCTCTTAAAGAATTTCCTACAGTTTGTTGTGATCCACACAATCAAAGGCCCTAGCATAGTCAATGAAGCAGAATAGACATTTTTCTGAAATTCTTTTGCTTTTTCTATGATCCAGTGGGTGTTGGCAATTTGATCTCTGGTGCCTCTGCCTTTTCTAAATCCAGCCTGAACATCTAAGTTCTCGATTCACGTACTGTTGAAGCCTAGCTTGGAGAATTTTAAGCATTACTTTGCTAGTGTGTGAGATGAGTGAAACTGTGCTGTAGTTTGATTTTAGCATTCTTTGGTGTTGCCTTTCTTTGGGATTGGAATGAAAACTGACCTTTTTTAGCTCTCTGGACATTGCTGAGATTTCCAAATTTGCAGGCATATTGAGTGCAGCACTTTCACAGCATCATCTTTTAGAATTTGAAATAGCTCAGCTGGAATTCCATCACCTCCACTAGCTTTGTTCATAGTGATGCTTCCTAAAACCCACTTGTCTTCGTATTCCAGGATGCTGGCTCTAGATGAGTGATCAGTCCATCGTGGTTATCTGGGTCATTAAGATCTTTTTTGTATAGTTCTTCTGTTTTTTCTTGCCACTTCTTTTTAATATCCTCTAACTCTGGTAGGTCCATATGATTTCTGTCCTTTATTGAGACCATCTTTGCATGAAATATTCCCTTCGTATCTCAAATGTTCTTTAGAGATCTCTAGTCTTTCCCAAATTATTGATTTCCTCTATTTCTTTGCACTGATCACTTAAGAAGCCTTTCTTATTTCTCCATGCTATTCTTTGCCATTCTATTTCAGATGTATATATCTTTCCTTTTGTCCTTTGTCTTTCACTTCTTTTTTTTTTTCTCGACTATTTGCATGGCTACCTAAGACAACCATTTTGCCTTTCTGCATTTCTTTTTCTTGTGGATAGTTTTGATCACCTCCTCCTGTACAATGTTACAAGCCTCCATCCATAGTTCTTCAGGCCCTCTGTCTATCAGATATAATCCCTTAAATCTATTTGTCACTTCCACTGTATAATTTTAAGGGATTTGATTTAGGTCATACCTGAAGTCTGAATTTTGCAATAAGGAGTTCATGATCTGAGCCACAGTCAGCTCCTGGTCTTGTTTTTGCTGATTGTATAGAGCTTCTCCATCTTTGGCTGCAAAGAATGTAATCGACCTGATTTCGGTATTGACCATCTGGTGATGTCCATGTGTAGAGTCATCTCTAGTATTGTTGAAAGAGGATGATTGCAATGACCAGTGTATTCTCTTGGCAAAACCCTGTTAGCTTTTGTCCTGCTTCATTTTTTACTTTAAGGCCAAACTTGTCTACTCCAGGTAATATTCCAATTACTTCCTACTTTTGCATTCCAATCCCCTATGATGAAAAGAACATCTCTGTTTGGTGTTAACTCTAGAAGATCTTGTAGGTCTTTATAGAGCTGTTTGACTTCAGCTTATCCAGCCTTAGTAGTTGGGGAATAAACTTGAATTACTGTAATATTGAATGGTTCTCAATATTAAAAAATTATCACAGATCATTCTGTCATTTTTGAGATTGCACTCAAGCACTGCATTTCAGACCTTTTGTTGACTATGAGGGATATTTCATTTCTTCTTAGAGATTTCTGCCCACAGCATCTCAATTAAATTTGCCCATTCCCATCTTTTTTTTGTTCACTGATTCCTAAAATGTTGATGTTCACTCTTGCCATCTCCTGTTTGACCACTTCCAATTTACCATGATTCATGGTAAATCACATTCCAGGTTCCTGTGCAATATTCTTCTTTGCAACATTGGATTTTACTTTCACCACCAGACGTTTTCACAACTGGGCATTTTTTCTGCTTTGGCTCAGCCTCTTTGTTCCTTCTGGAGCTTTTTCTCAGCTCTTCTCCAGTAGTGTATTGGGCACCTACTGACTGGGGAGTTCATCTTCCAGTTTCATCTCTTTTTGCCTTTTCATACTGTTTATGGGGTTCTCAAGACAAGAATGCTGATGTGGTTTGCATTCTCTTCTCTAGTGGACCACGTTTAGTCAGAACTCTCCACCATGACCCGTCTGTCTAGGGTGGCCCTTCATGGCATGGCTCATAGGTTCATTGAGTTAAATAAGGCTGTGATCTATGTGATCAGTTTGGCTAGTTTTCTGCTATTGTGATTTTCATTCTGTCTGCTCTCTGATGGATGAGGATAAGAGGGTTGTGGAGGCTTCTTGGTGGAATGGACTGCCTGTGGGGAAAGGTGGGTCTTGCTCTGTAGGCTCAGTAAATCTTTGAACCAATTTTCTGTCCCCTCCCTGTAGTTTTGTCTGAGGCCAAACTATTGTAGGGGTAATTGTGGTAACAGTGACCTTCAAAAGGACTTATGCTAGTACACTGCAGCTCCAGGACTGTTGTGTTCAGTGCCCCTGACCCTGCAGCAGGCCGCTTTTGACCCACACCTCTGCTGAAGACTCCTGGAAACTCACAGACTAGTCTGGCTCAGATTTAATATTATCCTTAATTATTATAGATATTTGTTCAATATTTTTTTTATTGAATACACATCATCATACCCACAAGGCAAAATGCATTTCCTTGGGTCTAAATATTAATACATTTCACATATAAACTAGTGCATGGAAGATATGCTCCTCAGGTTGTCATTTGCATGCATAAAAATATTTTTTAGAGAAGACAATATTCACTGTCCAACAATGCTGCTGTTTACTTTTTTAACTAAAATGTTAAACATTTCAACCCAAGCTGTGTACAATGCAAATTTACATTCAGTCTGATGATTTGAGTCATTTTTTAAAAACATGATGCCATCTGAAGCAAATTTAATAAAGCAGGAGTTTATTTTATGTACAGACATAAGAAAATTGCTCATGGTGCCCGTAAAACAGCTGGCAGGCCTATGAACCAAATTTCTATTTTTTTTTTTTTCAGGTAGTTCAATATATTTCTAAAGACAAACAAAAAAAGGGAAATAACATCCACACCAGAAAATGACATTGAGTCAATTATATAAAAATATTTGCTCAGATCAGATCAGTCACTCAGTCGTGTCCGACTCTTTGTGACCCCGTGAATCACAGCACGCGCCTCACTGTCCATCACTAACTCCCGGAGTTCACTCGAACTCATGTCCATCGAGTCAGTGATGCCATCCAGCCATCTCATCCTCTGTCGTCCCCTTCTCCTCCTGCCCCCAATCCCTCCCAGCATCAGAGTCTTTTCCAATGAGTCAACTCTTCTCATGAGGTGGCCAAAGTACTGGAGTTTCAGCTTTAGCATCATTCCTTCCAAAGAAATCCCAGGGCTGATCTCCTTCAGAATGGACTGGTTGGATCTCCTTGCAGTCCAAGGGACTCTCAAGAGTCTTCTCCAACACCACACTTCAAAAGCTTCAATTCTTTGGCGCTCAGCCTTCTTCACAGTCCAACTCTCACATCCATACATGACCACAGGAAAAACCATAGCCTTGACTAGACGAACATTTGTTGGCAAAGTAATGTCTCTGCTTTTGAATATGCTATCTAGGTTAGTCATAACTTTCCTTCCAAGGAGTAAGTGTCTTTTAATTTCATGGCTGCAGTCACCATCTGTAGTGATTTTGGAGCCCCAAAAAATAAAGTCTGACACTGTTTCCACTGTTTCCCCATCTATTTCCCATGAAGTGGTGGGACTGGAGCACACCAAAATCACAGTAATGAATCTAAGCCATGAATATTTAATGTGGATTCTAAATTATGAATTAAGTTTTCACATTCACTTTTGTATGATATCTTTTACACTATTTTGTGAACATTCTGCTCTATTTTGTCATATCACTAAGCTACTGCATATTACATTACTAATTTACTTCTCATAACTGTAATTTTAATTTTTTATCTTCGACCCTGTTACTCTCCATGACTCAATGAGCCTAGCAATGAAAAATCAATTTTACATTAAATTTTTTTGATTTTATGTATTTTCATTGTAGTTGATTTAAATGTTGTGTTAGTTTCAGGTGTACAGCAAAATGAATCACATATATATACACACATACATATATATATATACACACATACATATATATATATATATATATCCACTCTGTTTTGTAGATTCTTTTCTTATATAGGCCATTCTAGAACATTAAGCAGAGTTCCTTGTGCTAAACAGGAAGTTTTTTTTTTTTTTTTTAGTTATCTACTTTACAAATAGTAGCATGTATATGTCAATCCCAATTGCCCAATTTATTCCTCCCCCTCCTTATCCCCTGTTAACCTTAAGTTTGTTTTCTACATCTGTGGCACTTTTCTACTTCTGTTTTGTAAGTAAGTTCATCTGTAGCCTCTTTTTGGGCTTCTCTGGTGGGTCAGATGGTAAAGAAACTGCCTGCAATGTGGGAGACCTGGGTTCAACCCCTGGGTTGGGAAGATCCCCTGGAGAAGAGCATGACAACCCCCTCCAGTATTCTTGACTAGGAAGTCCCTATGGACAGAGGAGCCTGGCAGGCTACATTCCATGGAGGTGCAGAGTCAGACATGACTGAGTGACTAAGCGTAGAACAGTAGCCTATTTTTAGATTCTACATATAAGTGATATCATATGATATTTGTCTTTATCTGACAGGCTTCACTCAGTAAGACAGTCTCTAGGTCTATCCATGTTGCTGCAAATGGAATTATTACAGGGTACATATATATGCTGTAGTTTGTAAAAGTTTGAGAAATTAAATTCTGTACATACAGAGCACGTACATGCAAGTACAGTTTAAAATAATATGCAAGATAAGTCTCATGGAAATTTGAAAAAGTTTTGTTGTTAAAAATATAATACAAATACCAATATTTTTTCTTTTCTTTCTTTCTTTTTTTTTTTTTTAAAGTAGTAAACGATGTGAAAATATTGCTTCCTGGGGCTAGGTAGGTATGTATATGAGTCTGTGTATACTATTTTATGTCCAGGGCTGCCTAATACAGGAATAAAGAATAGCCTTCCCTTTGAAAACTATTAGCAAGGCACAGTTAAGTTATAGATAAGTACAAATGCATTAAATGAATATTGGAATGCACAGTAAAGCAAAAATTTTAATATAGTTTTACACACTTAAAAACTACATTACAAACAGTAGTTATCTTACTAATGTTAACATTTCACTAGTAGTTCTACCTAGTTAATTGCCTCTCTGTAATCTGAGTTTTCTAAAGACTGTGTCACTATCAAAGCCTCAGCCTCTGAGGTTACAGAAAATGTCTTGATTATTCTACTTATGCTCTTAAATTCTTCCCATTCCAATTAGGGTTGTTAGAATTTAGAATTTCTTCAGAGAAGAAACAAGAGCTTAGAAAATAGCAAGCAAAACTCAGGAATACTAACTTTGCCTCTATAGGTCAAAAGGAAGATTAGACATCATGTGATATTTAGCATAATTATTGACATGTTAATATAAGAGAGTAGAGACTAAAACAGTTAGACTATCTTAATATCAAACGTTGTTCAGTCACTAAGTCATGTCCAACTCTTTGCAACCCTGTGAACTTCAGCATTCCAGGCTTCCCTGTCCTTCACTATCAAAGTGAAGATGAAAGGTTATAAAAGATACATAATGCCTTTTATAAAAAGATAAAAGATATTCAATTATAGAGGAAAATGATTTATACAAGTAATTCAAGTTAAAATATTAGTTATTAGAAATGTGTTATTTCCCAACATTATTGAAAATATGGTTTGCATCAGTAAATCTGGAATTTAAAACATGTGGCTGACATATTTTGGGTTAAAATTACCTGGGAAATTATTTGCTCTGTGAAAAACACCACCTGCCTTCATGAAGGAATAGGATGAAGATGATCGTATAAACATTATCCTCATTTTTATAACTAACTATGGTTATTCTATCTTTATATTTAGATAGCATTACATTGTTTCCAATGTGCAATTATAGATATTATGTTACATATATTATTAATTGTACTAAAATTCTGAGCACTGAAGAGTTGATGCTTTTGAACTATGGTCTTGGAGCAGACTCTTGAGAGTCCCTTGGACTTCAAAGAGATTCAACCAGTCCATGTTAAAGGAAATCAATCCTGGGTGTTCATTGGAAAGACTGATATTGAAGCTGAAACTACAATACTTTGGCCACCTGATGCGAAGAGCTGACTCATTTGAAAAGATCCTTTTTCTGGGAAAGATTGAGGGCAGGGGACGACAGAGGATGAGATGGTTGGATGGCATCACTGACTCAATGGACATGGGTTTGGGTGGACTCCAGGAGTTGGTGATGGACAGGGAGGCCTACCGTGCTGTGGTTCATGGAGTCACAAAGAATCGGATACAACTGAGAGGCTCAACTGAACTGATACTAAAATTGAGTTTATATGGGATATATGAGATATAAATAGATGGATAAATCATACTTATATTTGGAAAAGGCAAAAAATACATAACCTAATTTTTCTTATTTAAACCTGAGTTGATCTGATTATATCATTCACAAAAACTTCATAACAGTTCGGAAGAGGTAATAGAAAGACCCTGAGCTCACCTCCTTTCACCAGCACACCAAATCACATCTAACTGCTGAACAACCATCAGTAAAGACTAGAAGCTACCAAAACCTATTTGACATCCAAACACATAAAGAAGAAACCCAATAAGATGGTAGGAGGGGTGCACTTGTGGTATAATCCAATCCCCCAGCCCCTGGGAATGTGACACACAAACTGGAGAACAATTTTATTGCAGAAGTTCTCATACAGGAGTGAGAGTTCTGAGCCTCATGTCAGACTCCCCAGCCTGGGAATCTGGCTCTGGAAGTCCTGCAGTCAATCCTTCCCAGCATTCAAAGGACTAAGGGAAATAGACTCCACTCTTGGAGGGCATACACAAGGTGTCGAGTGCACCAGATCCCAGGGCAAAAAGCAATGACTTCATAGGAGCCTGGCCCAGAGCCATGTGCTTGTCTAGGAGGATCTCATGGGGAGGCAAGGGGATAGCTGTGGCTCACTGTGGGGACAAGGACATTGGTGGTGGAGATACCAGGGAATATTTTATTTGCAGAGAAAAGAACATTTCCAAACTCATCCTGTGAGGTCACCAGTATCCATATTATATCAAAACCAGACAAAGTCACCACAAGAAAGAAAATTACAGGCCAATATCACTGATGAACATAGACACAAAAGTCTTTAATAAAACCAAATCCAACAGTACATTAAAAAGATAATATACCATAATCAAGTGAGATTTATCCCAGGGATGCAAGGATTTTTAAACATCCAAATCAATCAATGTGATATACCACAGTAACAAATGGAAGAAGAGAAACTACATGATCATCTAAACAGATGCAGAAAAAGCTTTCAACAAAATTCAACATCCATTTATGATTAAAAAAAAAAAACACCTCCAGAAAATGGGTATAGAAGGAACATACCTCAACATAATAAAGGCCATAAATGACAAACCCACAACTAACATCATACTCAATGAAAGGTGAGAAGCTGAAAGCAATTTCTCTAAGATCAGAATCAAGAGAAGGAGGTCCACTCTCACCACTTTTATTCAAGATAGTTTTGGAAGTCCTAACCACAGCAGTTAAAGAAAAATAGGTAAAAAGAATCCAAACTAACAAGAAAACTGTCATTGTTTCTAGGTGACCTGATACTATACATAGAAAATCTAAAGATGGTACCAGAAAACTACTAGAGTTCATCAGTGAATTTGGCAAAGTCACGAGATACAAAATTAAGACACAAAAATATGTTGCATTTCTATGCAATGAAAACAAAAGATCAGAAAGAGAAATTAAGGGGGAGAATCTCATTTACCATTGTGTCAGAAAGAATAAAATACCTAGAATAAACCTAAGGAAGCAAAAAACCTGTACAGAAAATAGAAGTAAATTGTTATGCTTGTTACTTGACTTACTCTAGTGAACTTCTCAGTAAGTATGCTTCAGAAAGGGCAAGTCTTTCTCACCTCCAACTTTTTATCCCCTACTCTCGTTTTTAATTCAGTAGCCTCATTCATTAGATGAACTTCCTACTTTACTAACCTCGGTTCAGTTCAGTTGCTCAGTTGTGTCTGGCTCTTTCTGACCCCATGTACTGCAGCATGCCAGGCTTTCCTGTCCATCACCAACTCCTGGAGCTTGCTCAAACTCATGTCCTCAAGTTGGTGATGCCATCCAACCATTTCATCCTCTGTCATCCTCTTTTGCTTGCTTTCATTTTTATGTATAAAAACAAAATATAAATCATCATCCTTCTCTACATATACCCTACAGTGAAATATCTTTCCTCAAACACTTCCTACGGTTTCAGAGTTATGCCTTATAGATTGTGATGGTTTTCCCCACTGAGTGAGATATTTCTCTATTTCTCCAAATGGAATAGAAGTATATATATTTTAGACATCAACTCCAGATATTTCTTTCTATAAAGTCCTTACCCTTGGTAATGGTTCCCTTGTTAATGTAAGCATAAGTACAGCACTATTTAAAAGTCTTTAGTACTCAGAACATTATTCAAGGAGTCACCCATGACTCTGCTGTTTCGTATCTATCATATTCAGGCAATAGGAAAATCTCTGTGGCTGAGTCTCTGAGTACAGAATGTGACAACTCATGACTATTTCCAGCACTGCCAGTCTAATGTAAGAACCACAGTAGCACATAATCATTGCAGTAGTTTGCTTTCACCTATGCTCTTAAACCCACACTTATCAATTATGAAACCAGTAGCCAAGGTGACCTTTTAAAAACATAAACTGGATTATATCATTACTCTGCTCAAAACACTCCAATAATTCCCACCTCCATATGGAACTATAAAGTTTGGTGCTCATTATATTTCCAAACTTGTCTATCAGTTCTCATTCCATTCCAGTCACACTGGTTTCCTTGCTGTTTTTCAAATAGATCAAGAATGTTGCCTTTTCAAAGTCCTTGCATTAGCTGGTCCCTTTTTCTAGAACATTCCTTAAATCTGGTGTCAGAAAATACAAAACCATAGGACAGAGTCAACCCATCTCCTGTTGTGAATAAAGTTTGTTGGAACATAGCTACACATAGCTATTCATTTCCTTATGTATTATCTATGGCTAATTTTGCACTACATTGGCAAAGATGAGTGGATATGGCAGAATTTATGGCCCACTTCTAAAATATTATCTGGCTTAGTATTGAAAATTTACCATACTCTCCCATGATAAAGTCATGGCTCATGACCAGTGGCTACCCTAAAACATCCCTCCAGTACACATTACATACACACTCCTTTATGACTTTGTCTAATGTTAGTTATCCAAGAAGCTTTTCCTGACTACTCCCAATCAAACTAGACACCCCCATCATCATTTACTGTCTCCTTACCAAGTCCAACTTGTAAAAAATTATATTTATCATCAGCCTAAATATAAAAATATTTGTTAGCTTAGAGTTTATATCTTTCCACTAAGTAGTTAAACAGGAAGGGAGGAACATTTCCTATTTTGTTCAACACTGTGTCTGCAGGGTCTAGAACAGAGTAAATCTGTTATACCACACTCAAAGTCATGATTGAATGTAACACTTTAAGTCAGGCAAATTGGGAGACTATAAAAGTGGATAAACTATTACCCATATAATTCAATTGTTCCCTATTGGGAACTAGGACCATAAATCCCATACATGAATAATTACACCATGACTTAACCAGGAATCACATAATTATCAATGTATTTAAGAAATATTAAGCATTTTTTTGTGAACCCTATGAAAAGTTCTTAACAATACAGACATGAGTCCTTTTTACGTGTTTATAGATTACAAATGGAGGTAGGCAAAAATCTAAATCAATCAATCAATGCAATCAGAGAAACAGATACTGAAAATAGAGAATAAAAGGGCAATGTTTACTATAGCAATAGTAGGTGGAGCTGGCTCTTTTTTAAAGGAGATTATTAATAACTAAAATAGTTTAAAGGAAAATACTAGTGGGGCTTCCCTTGTGGTTCAGTGGGTAAGACTGTGCTCCCAATACAGGGGGACTGTGTTCAATCTCATATCAAAGAACTAGATCCTACACGCTGCAAGTAAGACTTGGTGCAGCCAAATAAATAGATACATAAGTAAAATATTAGTAGCTAGAAATCAAAATTATGTGTAGAATCCAGACATGCTGGGGAAAGAGCATTGTACACATATAAAATAGCATATAAGAATGTCCTGATGTGGCAGAAACTTTGGAGTATTCAGAAATCCTTATGAAGGCATTATAACTGGAAAGTAAGAAGCAAAAGACAAAGAGGGAAAGTCGATTTGGGCAGTGTAAGGTGTTATTAGCTCAAATCTTGACTTCACAAGATGTAGTATGAGGATTGATTTTGTTTTATATACAGTTGAAGGCCACCAAAAGTTTATAAAAAAAATATCAGCCATGTTTTAAGAAGTTGATGGAGCTTCCATATGTAAAAAGGACTGAATGGGAAAGATGTATATAGAGTTAACTAACCATGCTGTTAGGGAAGTCCAAGAGAAAATACTGGTGGCCTGGACCAGAATGGTGACTAGATGGTGAAAGTGGATATATCTGTTGTGATACAGTTCCCCAAGTATCTCTCACATTTCCACACATTTTGTTCTGGATTTTCTTTTCAAATATATTGCAGGATAGACTTAACAGAGAAACAAGAATCTTGCAAAGAGAAAAATCTCCAAATCCGTTTCTAGTATTCAGTTGAATACTACTTAGTGCATGGAAGTGAAGAAAATATTAGAGGCCAGTGAAGAACCCCATGAAAATAATTGGAGAAAAGAGTACCCGGAGCTCACAGAAGAATGGGAATATTACCACTTTCCATAATTCAGAGTGGAAAACATCATAATTCTATAATGAGGAGAAACAATTGAAGCTAACCAAGAAATGAAACAGATGATAGCATATCTGGACAGAGACACTATACAAAAGTTCGATAATTATTCTGTATTTTTAAGAAGTTAGAGTATATTTTGAACATGTGAAGATATGGATGATACTTCAAAAACTCCAAATGTAATATCTATAATTTAAAACTACAATGTGCCATGAAAAATATAGTTGGTAAAGTTAAAAAAATAGACACTGCAGAATAAAATATCAATAGTGATAATGAAAACATAGTGATAAAAAACTACCCAAAATAATACAGAGAACTTTAGAAAAAATACAGAGTGTAAGTGGTGTGTGGGATAACAGTAAGTGGCCAAATATTTATGAATTGGAGTCCCCAGAATGAGGAAATGGTTAAAAAAAATTGAATAAATAATAACCATTTTTTTTTCTAGAATGGATGGAAACGTAATAGATACAAGAAGCTCATCAAGCCAAAGAAGGAAATTATGGAGAAAAATACAGGCATAGAATAGAAGCTTCCCATTTCCTCCTCTCCCCAACACCCACAATTTGCTTCTATGAGTTTGACTATTTTAAACACCTCATGTCAGTGGAATCATGCAGTATTTGTCCTTTTGTGCATGGCTTATTTTGCTTAGCATAACATCCTCCAGAGTCATCCATGTGGTTGCAAATAACAGATTCTCATTTTTTAAGCTGAGTACTATTGTATCTATATACTACATTCTCTTTATCTATTCATATATCAATAGAAATTATTTTCATATCTTAGCTATTGTGAACAATGCTACAATGAACACTGGAATGCAGATATCTCTTCAAGATTCTAATTTCACTATTTTCGATATACCTAGAAGTGGTATTTCTAGGTCATTGTAGTTCTATTTTTAATTTTTTGAAGAACTGCTCTACTGTTTTCCATTTTATATTCTCATAAACTGTGTACAATTGTTCTAATGTCTCCATGTCCTCACCAATGCTTATCTGTTTTAAAAGTTATAACAGATGTGAGATATTATATTATTGTGGCTTTGATATGCATTTCCCTGATAAAAAGTGAGGTTGAGCATCTTTTCATATACCTATTGATTATTTGTATATTTTCTTTGGAGAAATATCTATACAAGTTTATTTAGTCTATTTCATTTCTCAAATACCATGACTCTGACTTTAGCACTTGTAGGGCATTTATAATTTTGAATTGCAGTGACAGGGATGGGGAGCCTGGTGGGCTGCCATCTATGGGGTCACACAGTCAGCCACGACTGAAGCGACTTAGCAGCAGCAGCAGCAGATGACATACATCTTTTCCTTGTGTGAGCTCCTCAAGATCAGATGCCATGTCACATAAACCTTTGTAATTCCAGTCCCTCACTCAATTCCTGACACAAAGCAATTGGTTAATAAAAATTTACTGAATGAATGAATAAAACTGCTTCTGGATATGCTTTCATTTACCAAAGAGTAACTTTCATTTCCTGAATACTTAGTAACACTTTAATAGTTACCAGTAGAAACTTGATTTCCTCTCATGTTGCACAAAATAACACCCTATTTGACATTTTTTGTTATTGTGTTTATAAATCTTTCTTATTTGACATCATTATTTTAAATATTCATATAAGTTTCCTAAGGGTTAGTTTTATTTAACCATGGCATTAACTTTGCTACCAGGTATCCTTATGATGTGATAAGTTAATTTTAAACATAAGACTGTCAATCTTTCTAAATTAAGTTTAGGATTAAGGAGTGTGGTAAGGGTCAATCCAGTGGATTTACTTTGAGGTGGAGGAAGTGTCTATGGGGACCTAATTAAAGAAAAGATTTCTAATTTCCCCAACCCCAGCCCCACCCTATGTTAGGCCTAGGGCATCCTCATGTCTTTTATCATTAGTGTAATAATCAGAGCTCTCAGTTGCATGCCCTGTTCTAGCATTTACTTCCTGTGTGACCTTAAATAAAGTGCTGAGCCCTTCCAAACAGCAGTCATCCACTTTTTAAAAGGAAACGCCTTTCTCATAATACTTCTGCAATAAACAAATGAAATAGGGCAAATACATAGTATAAAATGCCATTGAAAAAACAGAAATATAGTTTCTTAATTTTATTTGACCTCATTTTAAAATAAAAGTTAAATGTTCCTGAAATAGACAAGACAAATCATAGACAAAAGATCAAAGTTGTAAAAATCTATATTTAAAATGTTGATCTAAAAGGCAGATGATTTAAATCTACCATAGAGAGCTAGGAAAAGGTCTTTGGTTTAAATTAAAAGTAACTCAAAATTTTATTTTTCAAAAAAATATAAGGTAGTACATCTTGAGAAGCATTTATTTCATCAAGCATTTCTTGAAAAGTTTAAAAAAAAACTTTCTCTGAGGATAGTTCAGATACTGTTATTAAAAAATATTTAAGTCAGAAAGCTCAAGTTCTCATCTTTAGTTCTTACTGAAGTCTGTGTGTCTGAAAGAGACAATTTCCTATTTTTACCATCTCCATGCAGGTTAGAACTAGAAAATCAAAAGCAAAAAGTAACTGCTTGTCTTTTCCTTTGAAAGCTTTAACAATCTATGCTAGAGCCTTCAAGTAACCTGCCTGAAAGATATCCCAGATGATATACACATATACACTATTTATATGTGTGCATGTACCCACGAATACATGTGTGTGCCTGCATATATTTATATAAATACTATATATACACTACTTCACATACAACATTTGTTTACTTACTTTAGAACACTAAACATCATATGTTTAAAATGTCTTTCATGGTAGATATTAAAATAGTTAATAAAATATTACCTTTGACTTACTTGGGGAATTCTGACTCTAAAAAATTCCATGCAAAACTCAAAAGTCTAGGTTTTATTTAATGCACATAACCTGGCTAATTGTTTAAGAATGAGTTTTTTAGTCAGTACTAAATTGACTTCCTATTAAATAATAATATTGGAAAATGATGAAAATGATTACTAGAGCTCAACCTCTTTTCCAGTGATTTTACTGTGTGGGAAATCATTGAAATCAGAGATTTCAACTTAAGGTTGGTGGTATAGGCTGCCCTGATTAGTATTCTGCTATTCTTGTTGTTTAAAAA
This sequence comes from Bos mutus, assembly GCF_027580195.1. Lineage (NCBI taxonomy): Eukaryota > Metazoa > Chordata > Mammalia > Artiodactyla > Bovidae > Bos > Bos mutus. The sequence goes on along the minus strand of NC_091621.1, from coordinate 19,538,398 downwards.
TAGTTTATGCTCAAACATTCATTTTCAAATAAGGACTATGACAATTTAATTAAAGTTTAAACTCTAGTAGCTGTTGAAGATCATACATAATCCAATTACTTTTTATTCAATTAATTTAATAGCAAACCACTTGATGATAATTACTGTTAATCCCCTGATTTTTTCTTCTCATCTGTTTATCAATGGCCTGTGAGATATCTTAGAGGAAATCATATTGGGACATAATTATCAGCAGTCCCAGCTGGAATTAATGACGAAATATTTAAATACCACAAATTCTCTATCTCTACAATTGTTTGAAAAAGAGATAGTAGAACTATAGTCACACTTGCATGTAGTCTAAAGATTTGGAATTCCTTGACTTAACATCACTAGCTTGACTTCAAAATCAGTGAAAATGGAATTAAAATTTTATGTTGAGATGTTGATTCATTTCTTTCCAGTTTCTGTGTACATGTTTATTATGATTTAAAATAATTGAGGTCATGCATTATTTACAGTTATGTTTTGCTTTTGGTCTTTATTAAAAACATTTATACCATCAAATATTCCTCCATAGTATTACTTTAACAGCTGCATAATATTTCACTTTACAGGTGGTGATTTTACCAATCTTCTACTTTTGAATATTAGTTGTCTGAAAATGTTTTATTCTTATTAAAAATGTCTATTCCTCTGCTTATATTTTGCATATTTTATTCTTTGTCTAAAGTAGGATAACTGTGTGAGATTGTATTTTACTATTTTTAACATATATTAAAAATTACCCTTTAGAAATGTGCCAGTTTTTGAGCAAATTCCAGGAGATAGTGGAGGACAAAGGAGCCTGGTATGCTACAGACTGTGAGATCAGAACGACTTAGCAACCAAACAACAACAACAACTAAACAACAATTTATACTCCCATAGCACTGTATGAAATGTCAGATCTCTAAATACTAGTCATTAATTTTACATATAACAGTAATTTTTGTTACTATGCTATATGACATTCGAATCCATACAAGATTTTTGTATTTGTTGTGTCCCTCACACCTGTGTGCTTGTATAACAGTAACAACTGAATTACATCTTTATGTTAAATTATTTTGAGTTATGTTTCTCTATAAATCTTAGGCTAAGTTATGCTATGGTAGAAAAAAAAAAAACAAACAAACACTGAGCCCCAAATCTTGATGGCTTACACAATAACAAATGTTTATCTCTGCTGCTGCTGGTGCTGCTGCTGCTAAGTCGCTTCAGTCGTGTCCGACTCTGTGCGACCCCATAGACGGCAGCCCACCAGGCCCCGCCATCCCTGGGATTCCCCAGGCAAGAACACTGGAGTGGGTTGCCATTTCCTCCTCCAGTGCATGAAAGTGAAAAGTCAAAGTGAAGTCGTTCTGTCGTGTCCGACTCTTAGCAACCCCATGGACTGCAGCCTACCAGACTCCTCCGCCCATGGGATTTTCCAGGCAAGAGTACTGGAGTGGGGTGCCATTGCCTTATCTCTGCTAAGTCGCTGTTTAATATCCACTTCACTCTAGACCTAGGCTGATAGAGCAGCCATATCTGGAATATTGCCAGGCCTATAATCAAGGGAAAAAGGAGATGGTGGTATCATGCAATGACTCCTAAAATTTCTGTTTTGAATTTCCACATAACACTGGTCCACACATTCATGTCCAAAGATAATAATGTGCCTATGCCTGATATCGATGAGACTGTAAATATAAGTCTCCCATAGGGAGGGCCCAGAAAGAAGGAACAGTAAATATTTTGATAGTACTGTAATCTAGTGTATATAGTTTATGGAAGCTAATAAAAAATTCATTTAATATTATTTACTTCAATGCCTAGACCATTTAAACAGATGAGTTTTGATCTAGTAGTTGACAGCTAATCAAACAACCCAATTGAATGGAACTGGTAATTAAAGAGAACCCAGCTACAGTTTCTTCTCTGGTTTGTGGAACTAAACTAGGAATTTTCATAACAATATACTGCAATTATATTTCAAAAGAAAAAGAAATGAAAATCAAATTAACTGTGTTATTATATGGAATTCCTGAAAGTGAAAGTTGCTCAGTCGTGTCTGACTCTTTGTGACCCCATGGACTATACACAGTCCATGGAATTCTCCAGGCCAGAATACTGGAATGGGTAGATTTTCCCTTCTCCAGGTGATCTTCCCAACCCAGGGATCAAACCCAGGTCTCCTGCACTGCAGACAGATTTTTTACCAGCTGAGCCACAAGGAAGCCCAAGAACACTGAGTGGGTAGCCTGTCCCTTCTCCAGCAGATCTTCCCGACCCAGGGATCAAAGTGGGGTCTCCTGCATTGCAGGCAGATTCTTTACCAACTGAGCTATCAAGGAAGCCACATGGAATGCTTACTTTGATTAAATAAATTAATTTTTGAAGTAACCAAACCAAGACCCATACATCTATTCACACACACACACACACACCCACCCCCATAATTATACGGGTGTAACTAAATATTATATACACTAAATTTCTTAGTACTAAATTTCACTTGCAAAGTCAGTCATTTGAACCAATGACCCCTTTAATCTTCTGAAGTCTTTGCAGTAAGTAAATAATGAGGATTAAGTACCTCTCTCTTCTGATGGAAGAGACTTAGGAGAGGAAGAAAATAAGAGGTAGTCCTACTTCTGATGTGCAGAGGTAAGGCTGTTGAAAACAGAATTACAAGAGGATTCAGTTCAGTTCAGTTGCTCAGTCATGTCTGACTCTTTGTGACCCCATGAACCGCAGCACTCCAGGCCTCCCTGTCCATCACCAACTCCTGAAGTCCACCCAAACCCATGTCCATTGAGTCGGTGATGCCATCTTATCCTCTGTTGTCCCCTTCTCCTCCTGCCCTCAATCTTTCCCAGCATCAGGGTCTTTTCAAATGAGTCAGCTCTTCGCATCAGGTGGCCAAAGTATTGGAGTTGCAGCTTCAACATCAGTCCTTCCAATGAACACCCAGGACTGATCTCCTTTAGGATGAACTGGTTGGATCTCCTGGCAGTCCAAGGGACTCTCAAGAGTCTTCTCCAACACCACAGTTCAATACTGGATGCTTGGGGCTAGAGCACTGGGATGACCCAGAGGGATGGTATGGGGAGGGAGGAGGGAGGAGGGTTCAGGATGGGGAACACATGTATACCGGTGGCGGATTCATTTTGATATTTGGCAAAACTAATACAATTATGTAAAGTTTAAAAATAAAATAAAATCTAAAAAAATAATAAAAAATAAAAAAACAAAACAAACAACAAAAAAAGCATCTATTCTTCAGCGCTCAGCTTTCTTTATAGTCCAACTCTCATATCCATACATGACAACTGGAAAAACCATAGCCTTGACTAGACGGACCTTTGTTGAAAAAGTAATGTCTCTCCTTTTCAATATGCTATCTAGGTTGGTCATAACTTTCCTTCCAAGGAGTAAGCTTCTTTTAATTAAGCACCATAAAGTGGGCCTAAGGTAGTTGTCTCAGTACATTCTACTACTACTTCAGAGGATGTTCCAATATTGAATACAACTTCCTAAGTTCTCCCTTAAACAGAAACCTTATGGAACTTCTTCCCAGATGATTCAGGATCCATGACCACTCCTATCTCTTTTCAGCTCCCACTACCCTAAACAGCAGGTTCTTAGCCATACATATTCCTAACAGGAAGAGTCTGTGTCAGACTGAGCTGATAAATTCTATTTATAACATGTGATAAACCACCTAAAGAAGCTGACAGCTGGAAGATTCAGAAGCTGTATCATGTAGAATAAAGAAATATATAATCTGGATATTATAGCAAACTACTGAGTGTATTCATTATTCTACTGATAAAACAATTTGATCTGCTCAGATAGCATGCCATCATTACCTTCCCTAAGTTTTCCAGGGAATAAATACTATTTTTAGGCAAAGATACATGAATTTCTTTTATGAATGAACCAAGATTTGGACTAGCTGGTCAGTACCAGGTTCAAGCTAAGTGGTTGATCTAACTTATTCTATTTTGATAATCACTGTTCTCTTATGTATTGAATCCTAATATCTAATAGTTTTGGGCTTCCCTGGTATCTCATCTGGTAAAGAATCTGCCTCTAAGGCAGGATACCCCATTCTGTTCCTGGGTGGGGAAGATCCCCTGAAGAAGGGGCAGCAGCCTATGGGCCATCAGTTCATCTACAAAGGTGATATTAATATGGATTGAAATAATCCTTCAAAGAACAACAGTTCAGGAATTTTCCCCCGAGATTCCAGAAGTGTAGGGCCAAAAAACTTTCCTTTCTTCTCTTTTATTAATAGGTTATTTGGATAGCCTAATAATTAAGTTGGCATAAGACAGATTAACAGGAGGGAAACAAATTGCATATGAGACTCCCTGGCAGTCAGGATATTGAGGCTTATGTACCATTTTGAGTTAAGGAGAAAGGCTCCAAACAGAGCAGAAGACAATTTACAGAAATATGAGAAAAGCAAATGTTTAGTACACAAATGTACTAAACATTTGTTTAGTACAATAGGCTGCCCACTCCAGTGTTCTTGGGGTTTCCTGGTGGCTCAGCCAGTAAAGAATCTGCCTGCAATGCAGGAGACTTGGGTTTGATCCCTGGGTTGGGAACAACCCCTGGAGGAGGGCATGATAACCTACTCCAGTATTCTTGCCAGGAGGATCCCCCAGGAGCCTGGTGGGCTGTAGTCCTTAGGGTTTTAAATAATCAGACACAAATAAGCACAGCATATATATGATTGTTCCTAGACTACCAAATTTCTGTCTTCAGAATTCTCTATGTCCACAGCTCGAAACCTAGAAACTTTGGAGGTGGAGCAGAATTCACCACACAAGAATGTAACACCCTGGACTGTGAATTATTTCAAGACTTAAGACAGCTGGGACTCAGCAGAATCAGGAAAAACATTTTACATCCCACTTAACTGCTTACAAAGATTTTGGATAGGGGACTGCACCAGGAAGCCCTACTTCTGATGGCTGGAGTTAAGGCTGTTAGACAAAAGGAATTACAAGAGGATTAATCACCATATATTTGGTCTAAGGTAGTTGGCTCACTACTTTATGCTAATTCAGAGGATATTTGCACATTCAGAGCTCACTGCATTCTACTTTTTCAGAGGATATCTATTTATTCAGAGCTATTACAAGAGATACACTTAATATCAGAAAGACTTACCAGCGAGGCATGGCAAACATTTGTGTGCTAAACATTTGCTTTTCTCACATTTCTGTGAACTGTCTTCTGCCCTGTTTGAAGCCTTTCTCCTTAACTCAGAATGGTACATAAGCCTCAATATCCTGACTGCCAGGGAGTCTCATATGCAATTTGTTTCTCTCCTGTTAATCTGTCTTATGCCAACTTAATTATTAGGCCATCAAAAGAACCTATTAATAAAAGGGAAGAAAGGAAAGTTTTTTGGCCCTACACCTCTGGAATCTCGGGGGAAAATTCCTGAACTGTTGTTCTGTGAAGGATTATTTCAATCCATATTAATATCACCTTTGTAGATGATCTGATGGCCTCTCATTTACATCATTATTTATGAAACCTACACCTTCAAAATTTATACTAAGAGGGGATCAAAATACATACACCAGAATGTGCCACTTTGGCCTGTGGATTATTTAAAGATAGAACACAATTTACTGCAATGTTATCATTTACTATTATTTGAGGAAATATAAATACAATAATACCCCTAAATACCTTCTGACTCTTGACAGAATTAGCATCATCACCTTTCTTCGTAGGTGGCTTCTAATGTCTAATCAGTCAGGTGAAAATCAGTGTAAAATAATAATGCTTACAGGTAATGTTCTGTATTATTAAAGCTAAGATTCTAGCAGTGAAAGATTATTCTTAGTTTTTATTATATCCATTCCAAGACTCAGTTTCAGGCATGGTGGATGGCTTATAAACAACCAAATTTTTTCACTGTTCCTAAGGCTGAAAGTCCAATATTAGTGTACAAGCATGATCTGGTGAGGACCCTCTTCTGGTTTGCAGACTTCTAGCTGTATCCTCACATAGTGGAAGGAGCAAGGGATCTCACTATAGTATCTTTTATAAGTGCACTAATCTATTCATGAGAGCTTGCCTTCTTGACCTAATCATTTACCAAAAGTCCCACACTCCTAATATCATCACATTGGGCATTAGAATTTCAGCACATGAATGTAGGGGAAAACAGACAATAGCAGTGGATATCGTCATTAAATTATATGGGCAGTTGAAATATCAGAATTATCTTAAAGGGTGACAGACATTCAAAAGAGAGAACCAAACTGCTTATCTCAGAAAGCTAAAGTAAAACAACACTAGATATTAAAATAGTAATCAGGCAATGGAAATAAGTTGGAAACAATGTAATAAATATCATTGCCTACATTCAATCCCTCTTCCTCAAGGAAAATTATTTATATTTGTCCCAATGACTTTACACTTAATAGAATGGCTTGCTTTGTCCACTGAAATAGGAATGGAAGTGGCATGTATCTTCAGCAGAATATTTAAAAGACGGCTCATATTTCATCACGTTTGAGATTTACTCTGCAATGACAACCAGTAAAGTTCCAGAAAGAGGCTATTCATTTAATCCAAGTCCTGCAATAAAGATGATGTGGAACAGAGCTGAAGACAACTGATGACAGCCATATGGCTGGGAATAAGTATTTGCTGTTCTAGTCCTTAAATATTTTAGGCTTCTGCTTAATATAGAAAAATATAGCCTGTTATAGTTGAAACAGGGTTGTGATAACAATTAATATAAAATATGCTTGCTGCTGCTGCTGCTAAGTCGCTTCAGTCGTGTCCAACTCTGTGCGACCCCATAGACGGCAGCCCACCAGGCTTCCCCGTCCCTGGGACTCTCCAGGCAAGAACACTGGAGTGGGTTGTCATTTCCTTCTCCAATGCATGAAAGTGAAAAGTGAAAGTGAAGTCGCTCAGTCTTGTCCGACTCTTCGAGACCCCGTGGACTGCAGCCCACCAGGCTCCTCCGTCCATGGGATTTTCTAGGCAAAAGTACTGGAGAGGGGTGCCATTGCCTTCTCCGAATATAAAATATGAAATTGTTTTAAAGAATTGAAATTTAGATACAATTAAATATTTGTTATTAGGCCTATAAGTCCATAGAATGCAGAGTCGAACACAACTGAAGTGACTAGAGATTTCTACTAAAGTTGGTCAAGCTGTACAGTAGAGGACCATGAAAGTATCTGTACAAATAAATAAATAATACTATACATTTAGGTTGTGAAATTTTAATAATTATTTATAAAGTCCTTGAGGTTGAAACCTGATACTCCAAGTAGTAAAAATGCAATTCTTACAGTCGTGCACTAGTTAATTAATTAGCCGTTTACTATGGGATAATTCAATGACTGGTTTCCTCAACATTTGGTTCAATTCAGTTCAGTTCAGTCACTCAGTCCTGTCCGACTCCTTGTGACCCCATGGACTGCAGTACACCAGGCTTCCCTGTCCATCACCAATTCCTTGCTCAAACTCATGGCCATTGAGTTGGTGATGCCACCCAACCACCTCATCCTCTATCATCCCCTTCTCCTTTGTCTTCAATATTTCCCAGCATCAAGGTCTTTGCCAATGAATCAGTTGTGTCAGGAGGACAAAGTATTGGAGCTTCAGCTTCAGCATCAGTCTTTCAGGACTGATTTCCTTTAGGATTGACTGGTTTGATATCCTTGCAGTCTAAGGGACTCTCAAGAGTCTTCTCCAACACCACAGTTTAAAACCATCAATTCTTCAGCACTCAGCTTTCTTTATGGTCCAACTCTCACATCCTTACATGATTACTGGAAAAACCATAGCTTCGACTAGAGGGACATTTGTTGGTAAAGTAATGCCTCTGCTTTTTTTCTTCCAAGGAGCAAGTGTCTTTTAATTTCATGGCTGCATTCACCATCTGCAGTGATTTTGGAGCCCCCCAAAATAAAGTCAGCCACTGTTTCCCCACCTATTTGCCATGAAGTGATGGGACCAGATGCCATGATCTTAGTTTTAGGAATTGTCAAAACCAAGTAAATCAAGGCGAGATGTGTTACAGATAAAACATGTGTGTTTGTTGATTTTCCCCAAAATATCTAGATCTTTACAAACAACAGAAACACTTCAATAGGAGTTCTCGCACTGCACTTGGTTATCAGCTGTGTAATAATTTGGAATTTATTTCTTTATCTACCTCAATTTTCATAACAAAACCAATTTATCCAATAGAATCTGTGATACTTATAAGTTTTCAGTATTGTGCCAATCTCTGGGTGATCAATAAGTAAATTTATAAAACTCATGCTTTGACCTCACTGGGCTTATACTGCAGTAGAACAGATAACAAACAAATGAATAACAAGATGATTAAAATTGTAGAAAATGATAGTTAAGTGATAAGACAGAGACTGACAGAGAGATCCTATTTAGATAAGATGTCAGAACAGACATTTCTGAGAAGATGACTTTGAAGTTAAGGCATGAAGGCTGAGGCACATGGAGAGAAAAGGGTGGAATATCCTTTCAGAAAGATATAACAACATTTGAGAATGGAAAGGGCTTGGCATGTTCTAGGAAAGGAAAAAGGCCCAGATGATCTCTGTACAGAAAAATAAGATAACTGAGAAGCAGTTAAAATCCTCATTAACTATGACAAAGAACTTGATTTTAGTCTAATTGTGATGGCATGCCTTTGAAAGGTGCTACAGGGGAAATGATAGTATCAAATTTATGTTGTTTTTTTTAAACTAAGTAGTATATATAGAGTTTGATGAAGGGAAGAGGTGCACTGCTGCTGCTGCTAAGTCGCTTCAGTCGTGTCCAACTCTGTGTGACCCCATAGATGGCAGCCCACCAGGCTCCCCCATCCCTGGGATTCTCCAGGCAAGAACACTGGAGTGGGAATTACCATTTCCTTCTCCAATGCGTGAAAGTGAAAGTGAAGTTGCTCAGTTGTGTTCAACTTTTCGAGACCCCATGGACTGCAGCCTACCAGGCTCCTCCGTCCATGGAATTTTCCAGGCAAGAGTATTGGAGTGGGGTGCCATTGGCCAGTCTTTAACCACATTATAAGGCATGCATGCAATCTCAGTGGCATTTATTACTCACTAACAGATACATGAGTCAGCTGGACAGCTCCAGGGCTCTGCTTTTTCCTATGTATTAAGTTCAGAGAAGAGTGAAAAAGCTGGCTTAAAACTCAACATTCGAAAAACTAAGATCATGGCATCTGGCCCCATCATTTCATGGCAAATAGATGGGGAAACAATGGAAACCATGACAGACTTTATTTTCTTGGGCTCCAAAATCACTGCAGATGGTGCCTGCAACCATGAAATTAAAAGAGGCTTGCTCTTTGGAAGAAAAGCTATGACCCATCTAGACAGCATATTCAAAAGAAGATATATTGTTTTGCCAACAAAGTCTGGCTAAGGTCTGTCTAGTTAAAGATATAGTTTTTCCAGTAGTCATGTATGGATGTGAGAGTTGGACTATAAAGAAAGATGAGCACTGAAGGATTGATGGTTTTGAACTGTGGTGCTGGAGAAGACTCTTGAAAGTCCCTTGGACTGCAAGGAGATCCAACCAGTCAATCCTAAAGAAAGTCAATCCTGTATATTCATTGGAAGGACTGATGCTGATGCTGAAGCTGAAGCTCCAACACTTTGTCCACCTGATGCAAAGAACTGACTCATTGGAAAAGATCCTGATGCTGGGAAAGATTGAAGGCAGGAGGAGAAGTAGTGGACAACAGAAGATGAGACGGTTGGATGACATCACTGGCTCGATGGACATGAGTTCGAGCAAGCTCTGGAAGTTGGTGATAGGGAGGCCTGGCGGGCTGCAGTCCATGGGGTCGCAAAGACTAGGACATGACTGAGAGACTGAACTGAACTGAAGTTCATATCTTCACTGCCTCATATTGCGGGGCCTGTGTGTGTAGGGGCATCAGGTATGTGGGGTATGTATTTCTTATGGTGGAGATCGGAAGCTCCCAGAGAGGTAAATGGAAACAAGTGATTTTACTTAAGGTGAAAGCTTGCAACTTACACCAGATCATTTCCTACTATATTCCATCAGCCAAAGAACATCACATGGGCAAGGTCATGTGTGTGGAAAATCATACATGGTATGGGAAATACACTCTTTCCATGAAGAAAAAGTTAGGAGAGTCCATATGCTGGGTGTATCTATGTGAGTTTAAGGTTTGTTCCTTGTGAACATTTATTGAACAACAACAACAAAAACACTGCAAAAGAGCCAAAAATAAAAAAGGAACACTAATAAATAAAGTTATTCAAGTTAGAGGTGATAATGGTAAAAATGGGTATATTTAAAAACAAAGCTATTGTATATTTAATAACTTACAATACTCCAGGCAGTATTTATGTACTTGACTTTTATTAATTCATCTAAGTCTCACAACTGCCTAAGATTAGATTTGAAAATTGAGACTCAGAGAGGCTAAGTGGTTTTTCCAATATTATAGCTTGTAAGTGGAAGAGCTAAATTTCAAAGTCAAGCAGTCTCTGCAGAACGTGGAATCTTAACAACTGGCTAGGGATATTACAAAAATTAAATAAGTGAATATATAAAGTAGCTAAATAGAGTGCCTACCATAGAGTAAACACTAAATAAATGTTATCAGTGCTAGATATTTAGAAATCAAAAATGATTTGAAAAGTATAATCCCTGATGTCAGTGAATGGTCAGATTTAAATGAGTCAAGGAAGTATCATATGGAGCATATTTAAAACATAAGTGGAAAAATACAAGCCTCATTTAATCTTGATCAAACAGGTTGTATTAACTCCATGTTTTGAATTAAAATGTTTGGTTTATAAGCCTATGTAATGTGCTAGGATCACAGTTTATAAGTGTCAGAACTTGGATTTAACTCTAGCATAACCTGAATTCAAGTCCAGGGTTCTTTCTCTAATTCCTTGCTGGTTCATATTGTTTTACCACCAGCAGACAGTCACAAAAGAAGACAGAATAGACAAACATACATAGAGGCAAATGCACAGTTAATAAGCTTAATTATTTAAGCTTATGAATCTATCATACTAAGAAACTCTGAAGATTCATATACTGTAAAAGCATGTATATGTTGTATAAGAGATAGAATTTATTTTGATTACTTGGCAAGTAAGTAAGCAAGGAGGCTGCACTAGAAAAGCATGATCAGACCTGTGATGAGAGTGGTCCCAGTACTCTGATATGGATGATACCTTCTCATCTTCCATCCCCAAATGACTTCCCTAGATAGAACTTTGGGTTTCTTTGAATTTGCCAGGTGTAAAGTCCTGGTGCATTTCCAAGGAAGATGATTTGCAACTCTTTTCTTTAGGACAGATCTTCCCGGTTGACATGGTAGGGACTCTCATGGCACCAGAATTCTACCAGATTTTATGTTCTTTAAAAGTAGCACCTGCGTTTGTCTTGCTCCATCTCCAGAAAAATGCCAGATCCAGAAATGTGCTCAGTAAACATTTCTTAAATGAATGATTTCAGAAATAAATGAATCCATGGGTTCTTAATCTATACATGTAAGATCAGGTGATGTGAGTATAGGCTGTGGATATATGTTTAGGTAGACAGAGGTCACAAATAGAAAGCAGAATGGTATAGCTGAATGTGAGCAGCTTTGAGGCCTCAAAGGGTTTGAGGAAGGGGTTTTCCTGCTGGTCACTCAGAGAAGACATTTCAAAATTTTTGAACTTAATGTAGATCAGTTTTTACCATGCATACATTATTGGGATACTAGAACATGCACTAGAGTTGATTATGTTTAGGATTTCTCTCTCATAGATAATGATTAACTAGGGAAGTTTTGATATCATTGTGTTCATGGGTTGGTGTGAGAAACAGTGGAGTGGAAGCTATGGTTGCTAGAAATAATGATGTCTTATTTTCAAGCACAGAGAAAGCTATTAAAATAAAATTCCACTAGACTGAGTTAAAATATGTGCTCTGTTCTTGCTAGAAGACATAACACTGAAATATTGTTTTCAGAAATACATGGCTGATACTTTCCAGTTGGCACTTGGTCAATCAAGGTTGACACCTTGAATGACAGGATACACTAACCAAAGACACATTGTTAGCATTATAGTCAGTATCAGATACACCCCTAGGCACACACTCAACTGGGATAATTTTATGGCTCTTGTCAATAATTTGGGCAAATCCTGAATTTGTGGGGTCTCACACTAATACAGTTTTGCACTCCTCTCTCATAAAAATAAAACAAAATCATGAATATAGCAGTGTTTGAATGATTTAGGTTAGAAAAGCAATTGTAGAAATACACACACACACACACACACACACATGCATGCATAATTACATAGGTATCTTAGCATTTTACAAACATATCTGAATGTATATGTACAATTGTTAGGGTCCTTTCCAGGGCCACCAAAGTATCCTTCCCAGAAGAGTATGAAGTTTAAGCTTTATTTGCTCTTGGTAAGTCCATCTCTTTCAGTAAAGGATTCCCAACAACAGTATCCAACCACATGCTCCTATTTCTTTGATCAGATGGGAAGTGAAACTAGATAGAGCAGAACTTTAATCCTACAATTCTGACCAGTATTCCCAAGGTTGAAAACAATTTTCAAGGTGGATATGATATTTGGCTATATAGGTCATCCAACTAAGAGCTTGAGAAGATGTAAAATAAGGTGAAAATACTAGCCTTGTCCAGAATATGTTTTGCAAACCATGTGCTTAAACAAACAAAAGAGTTATGACATTTGAGCAGTTTTATAAAGCAACATTCCTGCTACTAATACAAGATTTATTCTTTCAAAACATCCTGAGTTTTTGCAGAAGTTATTGATTCATCTGTTTTATTGTCAATAAACCATATAACTCCAGAATTTAGTCATGTGGAGTCATTTGCATTTGAGAGTTTGTAAAGATGTAATTGCTTTTGCTTCAGATGTCACATTATTAAATATTGCTCTTCATACTTGGCATCCTCCCCTTCCTCTCCTCTATACCCTAGATGTTTCAGGAGGATAAATGTATACTTTACATTGATTTTGATCAAATGGCTTTTGCCCTGGGTAGTATTAGATGGCTAGGTCATCGCAGCAATTATACAGCAGTATTCCCTAAGCGGACCTTTCATCTGCTTGTAATATAAAATCAATGATGTCTAAACAAGGACTGAGATGGCATTTTAATGTTTCCCAGAGAGCATTTAGATATCTGAGCTGCCTCAGAAGTGGTTTCAAGATCCATTTTGAAAATGATGGCAAGAAAATGTTCTCTATCCCTTGATTGTACCTTGAAAATGCACCTTTCTAGGTAAAGAAATAAATTGTAGGGTTATAGTCTATGCTAATAAACTTCAAGCAAACTATTGTTTATATTTGTTATTATGAATGGAAGACATGACACTAATTTTACAAAATAATATTCTTTACACATAGAAATACATAATTAAAAATGCAAATTTTTCCACCACTAATTTTGAAATCTGTTTCACTGAAATACAGTACACTAATAGCATATTTATTTTTTTGCATCACACATTCAAAGTTTAAAATGTGGGTTTTATTCAAAATTCAGTGACAGCTTTTATAATATCCTTTCTATAAGGTTATGAATAAACCTAAATTACTCTCTGCTATGAACTCTGTAAAATCAGGTTATATATGAGGTAAAAAGTTTTATTTTTTTTTCATATAACATAATCTGAGGAAATAATTTCCTTTGCTGTCTATATTCCTACTTAAGAGAAATATTTTTAATGGAAACCTCTTGAAACTGTTTTCTTCCATTTCATTAGAACTATAGAACATTAATGTTATTAATGTAGTAGTGATTAATGTAGGCACCAGTTTCACCACTGGTTAGTAAATATCCTGTATTATGAACAGGAACCTAGAATGATTCCTAGGAAGTAAAATCAAAATAAGCTCAGAAAATATTTCAAGCCAATGACCTTTCATTGAGTAGGGTAAAACTGACAAATGCTATAAAAGGTACAAAACTCCTCCGAGAAGCCCTTCATTTCAGCCTGTGCAATCAAATGACCCAATTAATGGTTTGACTCATGAAATATTTACAGATGCTATGTAAGCAGGTCAACTTGTTAAGCTAACTTACCTCTGTCAGGCACATCATTACATCACGAGGCAGTAAATAGATATGTCAGTCACCTATTGCTCTAAGGAATTACTTCATCGACTAAATCCCTGGCATATTCCAAGGAATCACTTTCATTTTTTCATGAAGAAATACCATATGAAGTTTATTATAATCCTTTACCACTCGATTTATGAGACTTTCAATGAATTACTTAAGTCCTTAATAATTTAAATTCCTAAAGCTATTCAAAATCACCATACAATTGGTTCTTTCATAACACAGATGTCATCATATTTTGAAATGCTTATTCACATTTGATTTTGCAGCCTATGCAGAGTTCAATGATTCAGATCCTCCCAGACCTATATGTTAGAAAATTTTGAAAATGATAAATGCTAAATATGTCACTTTTAAGGTTTTTACATTTCCAAAATAACTTATTATAACCTGAGCCAAGAATTTAGGTAGTGAGAATATTTGCACTACATTGGGTAAATTGAATGAATTATGTTCATTATAAGCCATCAAATTGGTTAGCATCTATCTATTGTAACTCTTACTTTGTAACCATCAAACTCTGATTAAATGATTTGGATAAGGTTACACAATGAATAAGGTTATACAAAAAGCAAAAAAGCAAAATGGCTGTCTGGGGAGGCCTTACAAATAGCTGTGAAAAGAAGAGAAGCAAAAAGCAAAGGAGAAAAGGAAAGATATAAGCATCTGAATGCAGAGTTCCAAAGAATAGCAAGAAGAGATAAGAAAGCCTTCCTCAGCGATCAATGCAAAGAAATAGAGGAAAACAACAGAATGGAAAAGACTAGAGATCTCTTCAAGAAAATTAGAGATACCAAGGGAACATTTCATGCAAAGATCAGCTCTATAAAGGACAGAAATGGTATGGACCTAAAAGAGGCAGAAGATATTAAGAAGAGGTGGCAAGAATACACAGAACAACTGCACAAAAAAGATCTTCAGGACCCAGATAATTACGATGATGTGATCACTGACCTAGAGCCAGACATCTTGGAATGTGAAGTCAAGTGGGCCTTAGAAAGCATCACTACGAACAAAGCTAGTGGAGGTGATGGAATTCCAGTTGAACTATTTCAAATCCTGAAAGATGATGCTGTGAAAGTGCTGCAGTCAATTTGCCAGCAAATTTGGAAAACTCAGCAGTGGCCAAAGGATTGGAAAATATCAGTTTTCATTCCAATCCCAAAGAAAGGCAATGCCCAAGAATACTCAAACTACCACACAATTGCACTCACCTCACATGCTAGTAAAGTAATGCTCAAAATTCTCCAAGCCAGGCTTCAGAAATATGTGAACTGTGAACTTCTTTATGTTCAAGCTGGTTTTAGAAAAAGCAGAGGAACCAGAGATCAAATTGCCAACATCCGCTGGATCATGGAAAAAGCAAGAGAGTTCCAGAAAAACATCTATTTCTGCTTTAATGACTATGCCAAAGCCTTTGACTGTGTGGATCACAATAAACTGTGGAAAATTCTGAAAGAGATGGGAATACCAGACCACCCGACCTGCCTCTTGAGAAATCTGTATGCAGGTCAGGAAGCAACAGTTAGAATTGGACATGGAACAACAGACTGGTTCCAAATAGGAAAAGGAATACATCAAGGCTGTATATTGTCACCCTGCTTATTTAACTTATATGCAGAGTACATCATGAGAAACGCTCGGCTGCAAGAAACACAAGCTGGAATCAAGATTGCAGGGAGAAATATCAATAACCTCAGATATGCAGATGACACCACCCTTATGGCAGAAAGTGAAGAGGAACTCAAAAGCCTCTTGATGAAAGTGAAAGTGGAGAGTGAGAAAGTTGGCTTAAAGCTCAACATTCAGAAAATGAAGATCATGGCATCCGGTCCCACCACCTCATGGGAAATAGATGGGGAAACAGTGGCAACCATGTCAGACTTTATTTTTTAGGGCTCCAAAATCACTGCAGATGGTGACTGCAGCCATGAAATTAAAAGACACTTACTCATTGGAAGGAAAGTTATGACCAACCTAGATAGCATATTAAAAAGCAGAGACATTACTTTGCCAACAAAAGTCCGTCTAGTCAAGGCTATGGTTTTTCCAGTGGTCATGTATGGATGTGAGAGCTGGACTGTGAAGAAAGCTGAGCATCGAAGAATTGATGCTTTTGAACTGTAGTGTTGGAGAAGACTCTTGAGAGTCCCTTGGACTGCAAGGAGATCCAACCAGTCCATTCTGAAGGAGATCAGCCCTGGGTGTTCTTTGGAAGGAATGATGCTAAAGCTGAAACTCCAGTACTTTGGCCACCTCATGCGAAGAGCTGACTCACTGGAAAAGACTCTGATGCTGGGAGGGATTGACGGCAGGAGGAGAAGAGGACAACCGAGGATGAGATGGCTGGATGGCATCACGGACTCGATGGACGTAAGTCTGAGTGAACTCCAGGGGTTGGTGATGGACAGGGAGGCCTGGTGTGCTGCGATTCATGGGGTCGCAGAGTCGGACACGACTGAGCGACTGAACTGAACTGAACTGACACAATGAATATGGTCTTTTAGGCCTTAATTTTTCTGCCCAAACAAAAACATGACTCAAATTTTGTAACTGAAAGTTTCTATAGCTAGTTTTTAATTGCCTTAAGAGATAGTTACCAATAGTTAATCCGTCTATCCATCAACATACATCTGTTTACCATGTATTGATCATATGTTATAACCGTCATATGCTGGAATAAATCAGTATCTGTTTATCTTGTGTTCTTTTTTCTCCCTGTAATCTATTATTGCCTCTTTATACTCAGCTGATTCTTGTTCCTTGCAGTATTCTCTTGGTTAATCAGAACTATATGTGCAATACTCTGCTTGCTATAGTTTTTGAATAGACTTTGAAAAGATAGTCTAGGGCATAATAATAAAGTCACATGTTGGAATTCACCTAGTAAGCATATAACAAAATACTTCTAGGGAACTGTAAGAGGAGACAAAAGTTAATTAAAAAAAAACAGTAACTGAAAAGTTGTTGTGTTGTAATGAACTTCAGTATGGCTCAAAAACTTAATTAGAAACTCTCAGAGGGTATTACAGAAAGAAAGAATGTGACTCAGTAAAAGAGTAAAAGTTCACAACTGTAACTATATACCATTTTTACAGTTACATAAGTAATGTTTTAATCCATACATTATTTCAAATAAGATTCAAACTTAATATTTAGAAGTGTGCCAAACCTCCCAAACTTGTAGAAGATTGATAAAACTCTGCCTAGGAACCTGCAGAGAATAAATATTCCTTGCTTATGAAATTATTCTACGGACACCAACATTTCTACACTAATACCTTTTTCACTTTCTGTGCTCTTTTAATTGTTGAGTATAAATGCAGACTTCCAAAATGTTAACAATGCACTTGACTTGAGAGTGAATGACCAGTTATTCTCCACTTCAAAGTTACACTATATGTCATCAATTATTATGCTATTCATAGTACTTTAAAAACTAGAAACAACAATGCATGAAGTACATTTCAAAACAGTTTGGAATAAAAAAAATCTAGAGTAATACTGCATAATGCATAGAATTTAATCTAGACCGTAATGTATTCTTATTGTCATTAAATCTGCCTCTGCTGTAGACCTGCCCTAGCTAGAAGAGATCTGAAGTGAAGTGGATCACATAAGTCAGACAAAAGCCATGCCAGTTTTCTCATGTATAAGATGAGGGTACTCATAAAATCACCTTCATGTGTGTATCATTAAGGGGGTGGGGTCCATTTGTTATCCTTAGATGGAAGGATGCACATAACTGATATAAAGGATTTTCTTTCTGGGGAAATGCATGAAGAGTTGAACCAAAGACCAGCTCTCGTTGATCACTGGATTGCAAGGTGTCCTAAGCAATTTCATTATGATCCAGGAGCTGCTGTCCTTGGCTAAACTAACCACTGACTCAGTCAGAAAAGAAACTAGCAGAAACTGTTGACCTCTTTTACATTTCTGTCAAGGTATTATTATCTTTTGCCTTCTGAGGATGATCTAGGAATAAATTAAATAGGATAAAATAGAGTAAGTTTCTGCATCTGATTTATAAAGATACATATGGCTGGAATTCCATCACAACACTAGATTATATCAAGGCTTAATTTGGGGATTAAATATGCTAATGGTCTTGAAGGTATTAGAATATCATGAAATGCTTTCTAAAGAGTCCACAGAGAGTTTACAGATTACACAATTATGATTTTAACTAGTCTGGGCAAGAAATTATTTTTCCTTGTGCAGTGTTTGACTGGGGTGTCAAATAGAAAAAATATGATAATGTGACATCATGGAGCTACCAAATACTGGCAAGATTCTTCATACAATGCAAATTATAAAGAAAATAGTGCATTATAAATAGCCTTGCCCATGTGGTACTATTTCTTCCATACATGTGAAATTTAGCTTTTACACATCTTATAGTTTGGGGAATATAGAAAGAAATGAGAGAGATTGATTGTGTTTTTGGTACAATGGGGAACATAGACTGTGATCTGGCTTGGCTATATTCTTTCTGGATTTCTGATATATCATTTCTACACTGATAGATGACTGTGAAATACTTTTCTTCTTGGATATAAATGAATACATTTATGTTCCTGGCTAACAGTTTGTGGATGCAGTCTAGAATTCACCAGCTCCAGCTACAAGTATATGTATAGAAATATGAGCTAAGAGCCATAAAAGCTCTTGTATATTCCTAAGGACATTTTCCTCTAAAAATTTTTCTTGATAGCCCCCTCTTTGCCCATCCTCTAAGAACATTATTATCCATTTTATTTTCACTCAACTCATGCGAATTATGATTATGATGCTTAATTATCTTCAAGTGCAATATTCTTTCCTCTCAATACTTAAATCCCTTGGGTGTGGGTGACAAGCAACATATCTTTCTTTGATGTGTACTTTGAAGTGCTTGGTGATGTTCTGTGGACATACTATACACTGAACAATCTGAAGGTGACCAGTTGTAAAGCCTGATATTATCTAAATAGTTACCCAAATGCTGCATGGAATGTATTACCTGATAAGAATATCATAACTTCAAGTATATAACTACAGTATAAATTCTATGATTAAAAAATAGAGATTTTGAGCTACATATGGCTAGGACAGCATATTTTTAGAAATTCTAGTTGTTTGATATATACACTTTTATAGTTCCTGTCCCCACATCTGACACTGACTTTTTTTTTTTTTTAGGAAGATCCTGTGTTGTTACTAAGCTCACTGGCTATATAGGAAGCAGATCACAAACATGTTAAAGAGAGGCAGGAGAGTGATGTGATAAGAGGACTCAGCTCAGCTCTGCTAGGACTATGTAGATGAAGGAGAGGGGTTGTGACCCAAAGAATGGGTATATCCTTTGGATGCTGGGAAAGATGAGGAAACAAATCCTACTCAGACACCACAGAAAGGAAGTATCCATGGCAACACTTTGATTTAGCCCAGTAAGATCTTTGTCAGACATCTACCTACACAAATGCAAAAATGATAGACTGTGTTGTTTAAGCCACTAAGTTGTGGTAGTTTGTTACAGCAGCCACATAACTAATATACAAGTCAAAGAACTAACCTGGAATCTGAGCAGTGATAGATAAGTGCCTGCTGGGAGCAAGAGTATCCAAGCATTAGTTTACCAGATGCCATTGGAGGCCATATAAGCAAGTAAAAGATTCAGCTATATTAAAAAAAAATATTAAAGTTTGAATGTGGAATAATATTAACATTTGAAACCCCTTGGTGCTACAAGCATAAAGGAATTTGTACCCTCTTGCAGGCTTTCTCCAGAGAAGGCGATTGCACCCCACTCCAGTACTCTTGCCTGGAAAATCCCATGGATGGAGGAACCTGGTAGGCCGTAGTCCATGGGGTCGCGAAGAGTCGGACATGACTGAGCGACTCGATTTTCACTTTTCACTTTCCTGCATTGGAGAAGGAAATGGCAACCCACTCCAGTGTTCTTGCCTGGAGAATCCCGGGGACGGGGGAGCCTGGTGGGCTGCCGTCTACTGGGTCGCACAGAGTCGGACATGACTGAAGCGACTTAGCAGTAGCAGCAGGCTTTTTCTTCCACAGACTTTACTGGCAGTCATATGGGAAGATTAAGAAAAATTCAAATAAACTTGCTTTTGTAGTACTGCCTATGAGAGGGGGAAAAGCAGACATGTTGAAATTCTGCCAAAATCCAACTCCTCTATTTGTTCTCTGAAGGGAAAGTTTTAATATGCAGGAATAAGAGTAACAAAACCTGCCACCTTTGAACACTGGTGGAAACTGCTTGGAACTATATGCCTTGTTGAAGAAACATTTTAAATATAAAGATATATATATATATATTAAAAGTGGAAAAAAAAAAGAGAGAGAGAAATATATGGCATACAGACAAACACACACACTGTGTGTATTAGTCACTCAGTCATGTCCAACTCGTTGAGACCCCATGGACTGTAGCCCACCGGACTTCTCTGTCCATGGAATTCTCCAGGCAAGAATACTGGGTTGCCATTTCCTTCTCCACAAAGCAGAATACATATATAAAATTAAGATAGAGCAGATTTCATGGATGTTACATAATGATAAACAGATAAATCCTCAAAGCAGATATGATAACCATAAATGTATGTACCTAACAATAGAGCCACAAAATAAATGAGGCATATCTGATAGCTCTTAAAGGAAAAATGGACATATTCATAACTATAGTTGTATGATTCAACCCTCTCAATAATTGATAGAACCAGTACAGAGAAAATGAGTAAGAATACAAGTGACCAAAACAACTCTATTCATCAACTTAACCTAATTTACTGTCATAGAAAATTCAACTCAAGACCATCAGGAAACATTTTGTCAACCAAGGCAAATGAAAATTCACCAAAATGAAAAAAAAAAAAAGAAACTTAAGAGGTTAAAAATTATGTCAACTATGTTCTCATCATCGGAGAAGGCAATGGCACCCCACTCCAGTACTCTTGCCTGGAAAATCCCATGGATGGAGGAGCCTGGTAGGCTGCAGTCCATGAGATCGCTGAGGGTCGGACAGGACTGAGCGACTTCACTTTTCACTTTTGTGCATTGGAGAAGGAAATGGCAACCCACTCCAGTGTTCTTGCCTGGAGAATCCCAGGGACGGGGGAGCCTGGTGGGCTGCCGACTATGGGGTCGCACAGAGTTGGACACAACTGAAGTGACTTAGCAGCAGCAGCATGTTCTCATCATAACAGTATTAAACTAGGAATGAGTTTCAGAAATAATTTTGGGCAATCAGCACAAACACTGGAAATCCAGAAATACTCTTTTAAATAAAATTTAAGTAAATAATGGAACTATAAGGAAACTTAAACATATTTTTAACTAAAATAAATGAAAATAAAGCATTTCAAAATTGTTGGATGTGGCTCACATACTTTGAGGTTCACTTTGAGGTTCTTGCTCCCAGCAGGCACTTATCTATCACTGCTCAGATTCCAGGGAAATTTATAGCACTGAAAGTTTATATTGGGAATAAAGAAAATATTACATTTGTTAAAATAAGGTTTGCTTTTAAAAAACAAAGAAGAACCATAAACCAAAAGAAAACAAAAAGAAATAAAATAATCAAGAATAACATAGAAATAATGGAACTAGAACCAAAACAATACAGAAAACCAATGGACAAAAGATTATTTTTAAAGTGAAAAAAAATTCATTTTTGAAAACATGAATAAAATGGATATAACTATAGTTGTACTGACCAAAAAAAGGACAAGAAGACACAAACTTAACAATACGAGATTAAAAATATGGATATCACTACAGTCCCCAGAGACATTAAAAAGAAAAGAAAAATCACCATCAACTCAACATCCAAATATTGGAGGAATTAGATGAAATGCTATAATTCTTTGAAATACATGACTTACCAGAAACCAACTCAAGAACAAGTAAATAACCTGACAATAAATTAAAAGTGACTTAATTTTAATGTAAATTGTAGAGGCGCATATAGACTCTGTTGCAACTACTCATCTCTGACACTGCAGTGTGAAAGGAGCCATAGAAACCTCATAAATGAAAATCCAGTGTAATCTACAAAAAGTTCCTTTAAGTAATAAGTGAGTTTACCAAGGCCACAGTATACAAAGTAAATATACAAAAGTCAGTGAGCAGGTAAAATAACCAAAATGACAGACTAGGACAGCCTAAGCTCACCACCTCCCACAGGCACACCGAAATTAAAACTGCATACAGAGTACAATGACCTGAAGACTAGCAAAAAAAGATCTACAACTATAGATGTAAAGAAGTAGCCACAATGAGATGGTAAGAGGAGTGGAAATGCGTCACTGTAATAACAAAGCCTTCAGAGATATCACAAAATTACCACAAAAAAAAAAAAAAATGTGGGCCAATATCACAGATGAACATACATAAAAAGTCCTCAACAAAATATTAGCAAACCACATTTAATAAATCCCTAAAAGGACCATACACCATAATCAAATGAGATTTATTCTAGGGATGAAAGAATGGCTTGATGTCCATAACAATATGATTACATTTTAAGTGAAAGAAATCAGCCTAAAATGCTCCATATTGCATGATTTCATTTATATGATATCCTAATAAGATACAACTATAAGGATAGAAAACGTATCAGTTATTACCAAGAGCTGTGGGAGGTGGGTTACTAAAAAGGGGCCATATATAAATGAATATCTGAGTTGGAATTGTACATTCAATTGTTGCTTGGTACATCGTAGTTGAGCCATGACTATGTATTCATTAAGGCCCATAAAACACAATAAAAATCAACCAGGTTATCAGGGGAAATCAAGATGTGATCAAGATTATGAAAAAACAAATTAACTGTATTACAAATGTATGACATAACTTCACTGGAGGAGATGCTGAAGAATGAAATAGACCAAAATTTTAAAGCAGTGTTTTGTCTGGATACCATAAAGACAAAAAGTCTGTCCTAGCTGGTAACTTTGTTTCTCACAAGGCTGTAATGCAGAAATTATGAGCCCAACTTAGATGTCTTTTATGGTTGAACAGATGATTAAATAGATGATAGAAGAGAGCCAAGTTTCTCGCTCTTAGAGAAAGAAGTTACTGTTCCAGTGAGTAAGGAAGAATGCTAGAATGCACCTGCAGTGTTGGGTTAGAGATGGAGAGATCAATATGAACTAATGTTTAGTTACAGATAAATACAGAAATGCATATACATATGTTCAGAAATGAGTTAACATACTGTGCTAGCTTTAATACATATTCACAAAATCTTTGATGTAATTCCAAGAACTTAATTTGCTTCCCTTTGTGTATGGGTTGAATGTAGTAACTCACTTCCAAAGAATAGAGATTGGAAACAGACATCTTTCACTGGAAAAACTAGAGAGACCACCTTAACTAAATTATTAATTTCAACATCAAATGTAATAACTCATGTTAATAAGACACACATATGATGTAATGAGAAAGGTGCTTCTTTTCTATTATATTGTTTCCTCAAATCCATAACCTTAGTCCAAACATGTGACTATATCAGACTCAAACTTAGAGACATTCTACAGCAGGCCCCAACCATTTTGGCACCAGGGACAGGTTTCATGGAAGACAATTTTTCTATGGACAGGGGCTGAGGGATGGTTGATGATTTCAGGATGAATCAAGCACATTACATCTCCTGTGCACTTTATTTCTATTATTATTACATCAGCTCCACCTAAGATCATCAGGCATTAAATCTCAGAGGCTGGGGACCCCAGTTCTACAAAATTCCCTAACAATATTCATGTAATACAAGGAAATACTGAGCTATCACCTACTGGAAAAGATGTTACAAATAAAGAAAATGCCTTCTGGAACAGAAAAAAAAAAAAAAAAGTGGAAAACTAGTACAATTTAAATACAGTTTGCACTGAGTTAATAATATTGTATCAATATTAATTTCTTAGATTTGATAGATTGTTAGGTAAGATGTTAACATTAGGTGAAGCTGGGTAAAAGATATATAGGAAACTTTTGTACTATCTTTGCAACTCTACTGTAAATATTATTTCAGAATAAATTTTTGAAAGAAAAAGGAAAGATGGTTTCATTTAATCTATAATGAAAAGCATGTATAAAGAGAAAGAGTAGTGTCAAAATAATAAAACCAAAGTGATAAATGCTTGTCCCAGGTAGTTACAAGTATAATCTCATCACAATGCTAAACTACCTGTTGCCACAGTAATAGCAAGCACGCAGAGGATTATAATTTAGTATAGGAGGGAAACTAATATGACGTTTTAAAAATACATGTTTCTTCAGTGTTATCAGACCATTTTGGTGTTAAAGAAGTGACACGGTCAATTCATATATATTCATGTGATCATCACCTCTTTAAACATTGAGAAAAAGTAAGGTTAGATCACTGACACACACAAAATGTGTTGGCTTATTTTCACAGCTAAATGTTAAATTTCTTAAAACAGAATACATGGAAAGTATAATAATTATGATCTAAGATGGTCATTTTGATTTTTATATGGTATTCAAACGACAATTTTAAAACTATACCTATTTTTTGTAAAATATTTTACTGAAGAGTTTAAAAACAAGACTCAATTACTAGTATTAAAACAATGGAAAAATGTCAAATACTTTATGTGAATTAGTTTTTGAAGGATTAGAAATATAATTTAAAACAGACATATGACAATACTTTAAAACGTCATAGTATATAAACACCAGTGGGAGACTGATTTTTATTAACATGTCACTGAAAATATATAAATTATATGTATAAAAAATAATTTTGTAATTAGGTGGTAACCTGCTTTCATTAATCATGACTTGTTTTTTAATTGAAGTATAGTTCATTTACAATGTTGTATTAGTTTCATTTTTATAGCACAGTTATATATATATACATTTTATATATATGTATATATTATATATATATATAAATTTTCCAGTTTTTTTTCCCCTCATAAATTATTGTAAAATATTGAGTATAATTTCCTGTGCTATACAATAGATCCTTGCTGGTGATGTTTTATATATAGTATATGTTTTAAAACATATATATATATTTTTAAACATAAAAACTATATATGTTTTATATATAGTATATATCGGAGAAGGCAATGGCACCCCACTCCAGTACTCTTGCCTGGAAAATCCCATGGACGGCGGAGCCTCGCACACACACACACACACACATACACACATGCCACATATTCATTCATCTGCTGATGGATGTTTGGGTTGCTTCCATGTCTTGGCTATTGTAAATAATACAGCAATGAACATTGGGATGCAAATATCTATTCAAATTACAGTTTTCTTCCGATATATGCCCAGGAGTGATTTTTTAAAAAATCATGGACCTTTGATATTTTTTCTTTTCTAAATTATATGTGAAATGATTATGTATTGCTTTTGAAATATTTATAGATATTTGGGGTTGACTGTTTTTAAGTGTTCTTAAATATGTCATATTACAGATAAACTTAAAATATTTCCACAATGTAATATTTAAGATTAAATAAGTAGAAATTGGAAAACTGCAAATACACACCCAGTATTTACTTGGTGGTTAAAAAAAAAGATCAGTTTGTCTCACAGAATGAAGCCTTTCTTACCACTAGAACTGAATCAGTACTACTGACTTGAAACTCCATCATGAACATTATTATGGGTTGAACTGTGTCCACCCAAATGACATATGTTGAAATCCTAATTCATAGTACCTCAGAACATGACCTTATTTGGAGATAGGGTCACTGCAGATATAATTAAGATGAGGTCATACTGGGTCAGGAAGTTCCCCTGGAGAAGGAAATGGCAACCCACTCCAGTGTTCATGCCTAGAAAATCCCATGGATGGAGGAGCCCTGTAGGCTACAGTCCATGGGGTCGCAAAGAGTCGGACACGACTGAGCGACTTCACTTCACTTCATACTGGAGCAGCTGCTACTGCTAAGTCACTTCAGTCATGTCCGACTCTGTGCAACCCCATAGAGGGCAGCCCACCAGGCTCTGCCATCCCTGGGATTCTCCAGGCAAGAACACTGGAGTGGATTGCCATTTCTTTCTTCAATGCATAAAAGTGAAAGGTGAAAGTGAAGTCGCTCAGTCGTGTCCGACCCTCAGCGACCCCATGGACTGCCGCCTTCCAGGCTCCTCTGTCCATGGGATTTTCTAAGCTAGAGTACTGGAAGGGGTGCCATTGCCTTCTGATGTCCTTATAAAAAGGGGAAATTTGAACACAAACATACATACAGGAAGAATGCCATGGGATCAAGGAGATATTACAAGTCAAAGAATGACAAAGATTGCCAGCAGACCACCAAAACCTGGAAAAAAGGCATGGCAGATTTTTCACAGTCTTCAGAAAGCAGTAACCTCATTGACACTTGATCTCTTGTAGCCTCCAGAACTCAGACAATACATTTCTGTCGTTTAAGCCACCCAATTTGTGACGGCAGTTTATTACAACAGTCCTCATAAACTAATACAGGTATTTTCAGCCTAGCTCAAACCTGTCAAGGCTGAACAGGGCATATAATAGATTAGGAGACATCATCAAAAAATCTTGTTTTTAAAGAACAGTTGTTTAATAAGCCTAGTCTCCTAAATACCTT
Organism: Bos mutus; assembly: GCF_027580195.1. Taxonomy (NCBI): domain Eukaryota; kingdom Metazoa; phylum Chordata; class Mammalia; order Artiodactyla; family Bovidae; genus Bos; species Bos mutus. The sequence continues at coordinate 19,511,624 of NC_091621.1, read as the reverse complement.
GAGCATCAATAGTTAACCCTACCATTACATTGTAAAGAGGGCTTTTTAAATCAAGATTCTCAATTGTTATTCAGAATTTCCAAAGAAATGGCATTCCCAATGGAACTCAATCTTAGCAAAATACCAAACAGAATTCTTAGGAATATTCTTGTCTCATCAAGAGGGAAATATTTCTTCTGAATTCTCTTTTATTAGCAAAAATCTTACTGTGAAAAAATATATAACCTAGAAACTCAAATTATGTAATGTCATGGCTGGTTATTTACACAGCCTAATTCAATGTGACTACCTTTGGATATAAATACTAATTCTGCACTCACTTTAGAATGCAACCATTAGAAACAATAATACCCATCATGTAAGTAAGTTGAGCTGAAAATCTGAAGAAAGACTTCCAAAACAATCAGTGATAGCCAATTATGACATGTTTATGACTGCCTGTATAAAATAGATAGCTCTTTTATGATGCTAAAAATGTATGTTGAATGAAGGAATGATATCAAGAGGCAAGGAAAATACTCATATAGCATCCTAAATGTTATTCTTCTGATTATTTATCAAATGCCTTGTGCATGTGTTACACAGATGCATTATGTTATCTCTAGATGTGTCTACACCCTTGGGACCTGTAACCTTTAAAAAGGTTGTCATTGCCGTTTCTGACTCTGTGATGTAGAATATAAACAACTCTATTGTATTCTTTTAATTAGAATATTTTTGTTTGTTTTCTCTTGGCAGAACAAAGCAATAACTGGCTAGGGTCATACATTAGGGATTGGCAAACTGCTGAGAAGCACGAGCTAAATTTGAGTCACTATTTTGTAATTAAAGGTTAGAATATAACCACACCCATTTACTTGTGTACTGTCTGTTTTCATGATACAACCACTGAATTGAATAGTTACCACAGAGACTGTATGGCTTGAAAGGCCTAAAATGTTTACTATCTGGCTCTTTACAGATAAAGTTTGCCAACCCCACTATATGTTATAGCATCAGTACTGATCCTCTTACTCCAATGAACCAATTTCTGCCTCTGCTTCAAAGTTCTGTGGTTAATAGAATAGGATTTAAGTTTCATTAACTGATAAAGTCTGACTAAGCAAAATGTGTTCCTGTGTGACCCTGGTCAAATTACTTTTTTTAAATGTTTTTATCATTTGAAAATTGAGGAAAAATATTTATAGCATTACTTATACAGTCATTGTAAAAATTAAGATATTCATGCAAAACAGTTTCATAAGTTGACATTTAATATTAGTTTTTATTAATCAAATATTAACTCAAATTAAATCTCCTTCATGAAGACTTCACTACCTATTTTTATCTTCTAGAGTAGTTTTGTAATCCTAACTTCTTTTAAGCACTTAGTCTTTTTTAAATTATTTCATTGCATCAATAATTCCTTACCATGAAATTTTTAAGCTTAAGGTATGATCTATGTACACTAATAATAAAATCCAAACTATTCATCAAAATAATTAAAGGAAAGAAGGTCAACCAATGGAGTTTTAACCAGGAAAAATTTACAAGGAAAATCTCTTATTTTGGTTTCCTTGACAAGTGAAAAATGGGTAGTGTTGGATAACTTAAGTGATATATTTACTAACATCTGATAGATATTCCAAGGGAGCTTTTTTTAAAAAGCTGATAAAAAGTTAGCTTCATATGAAAAAAGAAGTTTACTGTGCAAAGTTTAGGCTATTGGTATAATTTGCAAAAATCCCCTATATAAACAATTCAATATTAAAAAAAAACATGCTGGGATAAACAAAATCTATTTTCTAAATAAGCAACTCAAAAATCAAACAAAGATATACATGCTAAGCTAGCTTAAAAATTGGCTACTCCACAACTATATTTTAGCCTAATATTATGATCAAATGTTGAACATAGTATTAATGATGTAGTAATTAAGTAGTTTCTATAATTTTAATCAAATCTGAAATGTCAGTGATGAAAACTCATGATATAACGTGTAAACACTGATACAATACTGAATATCCTGATTAAAATGTTAATATATATGAAATATAAAATGTACACTCAGAATATTATTTTCCCCAGAATATATAAACTATTTTTTCACAGAAATTTTCTTACTCCAAAAAGGGAGAATACTCCACTAGACATTATGTTGGAGCACACATGTGGAAGCTATAAGTGGAACTTGCAAACATATAGATAAAATAAGAAGAGAGTAGAGGAATATCAAATTTACTGAACAGAGGAATATAAATGCCTTGATGCAGTGCTCATAATATTGTGGCATCATAAATAATTTTTAAAACAATCTATTCTACTTTATATATTTGTAAACTTAATGCTTTTAAGTTTCATAAACATTCATACACAAGTCTATAACTGGTATCTAAAATGATAAGACCTCCATTCCTCTCAATTCTTTAATACTTAAATATATTTTATCTGACTCAAAATGACAGGGAAATGCTTTGGTAATATTATGTATGTAAAACATATCCCTAGCATTTCATTTCTGTCTTTCTAGTTTCAAAAGAAATATTAATAAGCATTTGGCCCATTTTACTTACATTAAGGCCATCACGTCATATACAGAACATATATTAAGTACACTTAAGAGAAAGGAAAACTTTATTGTTTTCTTCTACTCTAACAATTATATTAAATCCATGGTATAGCAGAATATAAGGAGTTCAACAATTCAATCTTACAGTAAAAGAGGGCTAGTGTTATATAGGTCTGATAGAGTGCTTGATGAACTATGGATGGAGGTTTGTGACATTGTATAGGAGACAGGGAGCAAGACCATCCCCAAGAAAAAGAAATGCAAAAAAAACCAAAATGGCTCTCTGAAGAGGCCTTACAAATAGCTGTGGGAAGAAAAGAAACAAAAAACAAAGGAGAAAAGGAAAGATATAACCATTTAAATGCAGAGTTCCAAAGAATAGCAAGGAGAGATAAGAAAGCCTTCCTCAATGATCAGTGCAAAGAAATAGAGGAAAACAATAGAATGGGAAAGACGAGAGATCTCTTCAAGAAAATTAGATACCAAGAGAATATTTCATGCAAAGATGGGCTCAGTAAAGGACAGAAATGTTATGGACCCGACAGAAGCAGAAGATATTAAGAAGACGTGGCAAGAATACACAGAACTGTACAAAAATGATCTTCACAACCCAGATAATCACGATGGTGTGATCACTCACCTAGAGCCAGACATCCTGGAATGCAAAGTCAAGTGGGCCTTAGAAAGCATCACTATGAACAAAGCTAGTGGAGGTGATGGAATTTCAGTTGAGCTATTTCAAATCCTAAAATATGATGCTGTGAAAATGCTGCACTCAATATGCCAGCAAATTTAGAAAACTGAGCAGTGGCCACAGGACTGGATAAGTTCAGTTTTCATTTCAATCCCAAAGAAAAGCAATGCCAAAGAATGTTCAAACTACTGCACAATTGCACTCATCTCACATGCTAGCAAAGAAATGCTCAAAATTAGAAACTGCATGAGAAATGAGCAGCAAAACATGAAGACTGATTAACACAGAGTATCCAAACTGAACCATACAGATTTGAAGTGTTTTTTAAAAGGAAGATGAAATAAAGTAAATAAAGGAAAGGATCAAAGCTTCAGTGACCTGTGGAATTATATAAAGATGTCTAATGTCTAGCAATTTGAGTTCTATAAGGAAAGCAGAGAGGAAAGAGACTGATGCAGAAAACAAAAACAAAACTGAAAGAAATAATGGCCCCAACATATAATATCTAGCTTCAATAGTGTAAAAGACTAGAAAAAGCTACATGGAAACATACTGCTTTATAGTTCTTGCATTGCCTGTAAAATGATAACATATTTATTTATTTTTTATTATTTCAAGATGCATATTGAAATCCTCAAAACAATCACACACATATATAAACATGCAAAAATATATAGGTAAAATATCAACAAAGGTAATATTAAAAGTAATTAACAATAAGGCAGGAATGCACAAATAGAGGAGAAGAAACAAACAACAAATACTAAGATGACAGACAACTCCAACACAAACAAATATAGCAAATACTCAAAAGTCACAAATTAGCAAATTGGATTAAAAGAACAAGATGTCACAGTTCAGTTCAGTTCAGTTCAGTCACTCAGTCGTGTCCGATTCTTTGCGACCCCATGAATCGCACCACGCCAGGCCTCCCTGTCCATCACCAACTCCCGGAGTTCACTCAGACTCACTTCCATCAAATCAGTGATGCCATCCAGCCATCTCATCCTCTGTTGTCCCCTTCTCCTCCTGCCCCCAATCCCTCCCAGCATCAGAGTCTTTTCCAATGAGTCAACTCTTCACATGAGTTGACCACATGGCCAAAGTACTGGAGTTTCAGCTTTAGCATCATTCCTTCCAAAGAAATCCCAGGGCTGATCAGAATGGACTGGTTGGATCTCCTTGCAGTCCAAGGGACTCTCAGGAGTCTTCTCCAACACCACAGTTCAAAAGCATCAATTCTTTGGCACTCAGCCTTCTTCACAGTCCAACTCTCACATCCATACATGACCACTGGAATAACCATAGCCTTGACTAGATGGACCTTTGTTGGCAAAGTAATGTGTCTGCTTTTCAATATGCTATCTAGGTTGGTCATAACTTTCCTTCAAGGAGTAAGCGTCTTTTAATTTCATGGCTGCAGTCACCATCTGCAGTGATTTTGGAGCCCAGAAAAATAAAGTCTGACACTGTTGCCACTGTTTCCCCATCTATTTCCCATGAAGTGATGGGACCAGATGCCATGATCTTCGTTTTCTGAACATCTACTTAAAAACAGACATTTTTCAGTCATAGGAACATTTAATATAAGAGCTACCTTAACAGATTTTTAAGTGTACAATACAGTTCTATTAACTATAGGTATGATACTATGAAGATGATTTCTAGAGCCTCTTTATCTTGTTTAAGGAGATTTTATACTGATTGAATAGCAACTCCCCATTTCCTCCATCCCCAGCCCCTGGAAATCACCATTCTACCATCTGCTTCTATGAGTTTGACTAATTTAGATATATGACATAAATGAAATCATGCAGTATTTGTCCTTCTGTGATTGGCTTATTTTGCTTTATATCCTCAAGGTTTACATAGGATTTCACATGTGGCAAGATTTCTTTCTTCTATAAGGCCAAACAATAATCCATTGTATGTATATACTACATTTTCCTTATCCATTCATCTGTCAAGGGACATTTAGGTTGTCTTCAAATCCTGGCTATTGTGAATAATGCTTCAGTGAATATGGAAATGCACATATCACTTGGAGTCCTTGGTTATATACCCAGAATTGAGACTGCTGAATCATGTATAATTCTATTTTCAGGTTTTTGACCATGCTGTTTTCCACAGTGGCTGTACCGTTTTACATTTCCACCAACAGTGTAAAAGTTCCAATTTCTCCACATCCTCATCAACATTGTTATCTTTGAGAGTTTTTTTTGTTTTTTTTCTTAATAATACTCATAAGTTGTGAGAAGATAGCTCATTGTACTTTTGATCTACATTTCCCCGTTAATTGTAATGTCAAACATTTTTTCATATACCTGTTTGCCACTTATATGTTTTCTTTGAAGAAATGTCTTTTCAAGTCCTTTGCTCACTTTTCACTGTGTATTCTTTTATTTTGCTACTGAGTTATAAGAGTTCACTATATATTTTAAATATTAGCCTCTTATTAGATATTTGGTTTGCAAATATTTTCTCCCATTCAATAGACTGTCTTTTAACTCTTATGACTTTCCTTTGCTGTGCAGCTTTTTAGTTTGATGTAATCTTACTTATTATGCAGAGGAATGAAATTGAACCATTGTTTTCACCACACACAACAATTAACTGAAAATGGTCAGAAATGTAAATGTAAGACCTGAAACTGTAAAACTTCTAGAAGAAAAATAGGAGAAAAGACCAATGCCATTGATCTAAGCAATGACTTCTTGCATATGACAACTAAAATATAGGAAACAAAAACAAATATAAGAAACGCATTTTAAAGTACCAATCAGATTAATATTAAAAGGCTAAAAAATTCAAACTATGGCAACACTCAGCATTAGGTAGCTGTGTGACTATAGCAAACACACTTCAAATCAAGAGTTTGATGTTAGTAATAAAAGGGATATTCCCTAATAATAAAAAGTTGATTAAAGGGAGAGTGGCATTGAAACATGTATAATATCATATAAGAAACGTATCGCCAGACCAGGTTCCTTGCAGGATATAGGATGCTTGGGGCTGGTGCACTGGGATGACCCAGAGGGATGGTACGGGGAGGGAGGTGGGAGGGGGGTTCAGGATGGGAAACATGTGTACACCCGTGGTGGATTATGTATGGCAAAACCAATACAATATTGTAAAGTAATAATAATAAGTAAATTATAAAAATTTTTTAAAAAGCCAATTCAAGTTTAGAAATATATGCACATAGTATAAGTTACAATATATGAAACAAAACCTAGCAAAATGAAAGTGAAAAAGAGATACATCCAAAATTTCAGTTACCCATATTAACATTTCTTATAACAATTGATAGAGCATTCAGATAAAAATGTCAGTAAGGATGAAGATTTGAAAAACACTATCAACTATCTAAATTAACTGAAATTTGTAGTCACTCCACCAGCACTTACCAGTGTACACATTTTTTCCCCATGAACACATTAACCATTAATTAAGATAAAATATATGGTTGATTGTAAAATAAGCCTCAATAAACTTAATGGGATTTCATTACACAGAATATGTTCTTTGATAGTAGCTGAACTAAAATTAAAATCAATAACATAATGTCTTCAGGTATATCCCTGAATATTTGAAAATTAAGTAATACATTTCTAGATAAAATGTACAAATTCTTTGAAACAGAAACTTATAGAATGGATAAAGGAAGAAATAAATCTAAATAGTACTATGTCTATTAAAAAAACATTTTTCATTTAAAAAGCTCCTCACAAAGAAAACTTTGGGTCTAATGGCCTTATTAGTGAACTGTATTAAATTGCAAAAAAGATAAACTAAATTTATAAAACTTTTTAATATGTATAAGAAAATAAAACTTTCCTCAATTTATTTTTTAAGATAGCACAATTGTGTTAGTCATGGTACAGACAAGAGCATTTCCAGACAAGAAAATCACAGACTAAAATCTCTCATGAGCATATGAAAAATATTTATCACAATGTTAGCATTAATCTATTAATAAAAAATGGATACACAATGAACAAGAACTATTTATTCCAGGAAAGCAAATTGAATCTATTTTTAAAGTGAAGCAATCAATATATTTCATAACATTGCTAGAATGAAGGAGAAAAATCATAAGTCATATGATTTTCCCAACAGATATAGAAATGACATTAACAAATGTTAACAACCATTCATAATCAAAATCAAAATCTCTCAGTAAATAGGATGAGAAGGAAACTTGTGCAATCTAGAAAATGATATCTATGAAAAAATATCTATAACTATCATTGTGGTAGGCATGATAATGCTCATTGAGATTCTCATCCTAATCCTCGGACCTTGTGCCTGTCACCTAATATGGCAAAAGAGGCCTTGGCAAATGTAACTAAGACCAATTATGACTTTGAGAATCAAAGCTTATCTCTGATAAATTGAGTGAGACCAATCTAGTAACATCAATTCTTAAAAGCAGAATGCTTTTCCTAGCTGTAGTCAGAAAGAGAACCACAGAAATGAAGGTGCGTGTAAAGGACCAGAGCTGCCATTGCTGACTTTGAAGATGAAGGAAAGAGGCCAACAGTGAAAGAATGTAGGTTGCCTCCAAGCAAAAAGTACAGTGTGAGGGGCGTCCCTGGTGTTCAGATGGTAAAGAATCTGCCTGCAATGCAAGAGACCTAGAGTTGATCCCTGAGTCAGGAAGACCGTCTGGTGAATGGAATGGCTACCCATTCCAGTATTCTTGCCTGGAGAATGCCATGGAGGAACCTGGCAGCCTACGGTCCATGGGATCACAAAGAGTCGAACACTCCTGAACGACTGACACTTTCACTTTTCACTTTCAAAGGACCTGAGCGGCCACTGCTGACTTTGAAGATGAAAGAAAGAGTCCAACAATCAAGAAATGTGGGTAGTCTCCAAGCAAAAAATACAGTGTGTTGACACTTCGATTTTAACCTAGTGAGATCTGTGCTGGGCTTCCAAACCACAAAACTGCAAGATGATAAATTTGTATAGCTATAAATAACTAAAGCTGGTGATCATTTGTTCTGGCAGCGATAGAAAATGACTACAATCCCATTGTAAATGTAAACGACTGCATGCTTCTATGTTCTGAAAAAAAGCAAGGGTTTGTGCTCTACCTCTTACATTAAATATTTTACTTAAATTCCATATCCACTATCTAAGAGTAAGGGAAAGAAGTAAAATACATAATGTTTGAAAAGAAAAAGGAAAAACAATCATTTTCTTATGACACAATTGTGTACACAGATAATTCCTCAGGAATGCTCCCCCAACTCCAAACTACCAGGTATAAGGAGGTAGTAAGTAGATTTAGAAAAGCCAATATAAAAATCACTTTTATTTATATATAAACCAAACAACTGGATAATGAAGTTAAAGTAACTCATTAATAATAGCATCATGTAACTTGACATAATTATGGATATATTTAATGAAACATACTTAAGTCCTATACATTAAAATGACAAATTATTGCTGAGAGATATTTAAAGAGACCAAAGTAAACGGAAAGTTATAACATATTCTCTGAATCAGAACCTCAGTATTTTTAAGACACTTATTCTTCACAAAATAATTGATAGATTCAACAAAAACCCAGGGTTTTAAGATAAGTATTATCAGAAACTTTTAAAGTCTATTTGGAAATGCAAAGGGCCTAACACAAATCTGAGGTCTTACATTGCCAACTTCAAGAATTACTGTAATCCTAATTGGATAGTATGGTATTGATGTAAGAATAAAAAATAGATTAATGGAACTAATAGAAATGAATAGACAATTCAGATGGATCAGCATTTGTATGGTCAGCTGAGAGACACAGTACAAAAAGCAGTAACAATACAAAACAGCAAAAAATTTCAAATCAGACTATATCAAATTTAAAAACTTCTCATCATTACAGATACTGTTTTTCTTTTTTAAAGCCACACCTTAGGAAAATATTTGTTATATCTCCATCAGACTTGTAAAATATAGCAAAGAGGGTGTGAATAGATATTTTCTAGAAGCAGATATATGAATAGCAATTAGGCACATGAAACAATGCTCAATTAGCATTTATCATCAGGGAAATGTAAATTGAAAACACAATAAGTTATCATTATATACATTGTAGAATGGTTAAAATTATTTTAGAAAACAACTGACAACACTAAATGTTGGTGAAGATGTGGAGCATCCAGAAGTCTCAAACACTGCTGGTGAGAATGCAAAATGTATGCATATTTTCCCACTTGGGAAAAGGTTTGGAAGATTTTTTGTAAGTTAAAAATACGTATAACCTAGAACATAGCCATTAACTCATAGGTATTTACCCAATAAAAATGAAAATATGTGTTCCCAACATATACAAAAAACAATTACCTCTATCTGTAATAGTCAATATGGCAACAACACAATTATGTATCAATAGGCATGGATAGTTTTTTAGGAAATGGAAACCAATGAAAATGAATGAATGATGGATACATAAAGCATCATGAATGAATCTGAAAGACAATATGTATAAAGAAAGAACACAGACACACACACATACATGCTTATGCATGCAAATCTACTTTGAGAAGAAGGAGAAAAATGGTTTCATTTGAGTGAAAAGGAGAGGAGTATCATCACCTGGTGAGTATCATCAAGGATCTTTCTTTGTTGATAGAAATAATTGTTGATGAGGGTATGGGTCACATTGGTATGTGCATTTTCCCAAACTCTGAGCTATGTATTTAATAGCTCAGAGTTTATTTGAGCTACACATTAAATACAATGTGTATTTAATGCGCATTGGTATGTGCAATGTTCCCAAACTCTGAGCTGTGCATTACATTATTTGTAATTATACTTCATTTTTTAAACATGGAAACTTGTATCACTGGAAATTATAATAATTCATACAGCTGACTGGAACTTCTAGGAAAGCAGCAGTAATTTCCATTTCTCCTCCAGATTTGGGAGCACTTGCCCAGAACACTGGGGAGGACCCACCCTGTGCCTCCTTGTTTCTTGAGGTAGGCTTGGATACTGCTCACTGTTTGATATTTTCCTCCTTTAACGCCCTCCTTTGCTGAAGATAAAAAGGGAGCCAATAAATCGAGTTATACTTAATACCCTTTTCCCAAGCATTAACTGAGCCATTATTACTTTCTCTTCCATATCATACTACAGATATCTCTTCCAGTTGCTTTCCTGTTGTCCCCCTGCTCATATCTTTTTGACAAGAAAAAGTTAATATTCAATTTCCATAAAAACTCTTTGTACATTTATGATCTGCTAATATTCCCTTTACATCACATTCCCTACTCCACAGTGCCACAAAAGCCCATTATATTACTTATAGAGACATTAATCATGGATCATGATAGACAAAACTTACATCGTATCAGGGCACTTTATAATTTACAAAGATATGTGCATACTTTACCATTTTATTTTACTTCTATAACAACATAGGTATCACTTTAATGGATTAAGAAAGTTTCTCACAAGTGTGTGCCAAATTCTGATGTGTTAAGCACAAGATCCTAGGTTTCAATGAGTCAGGCGACAATGAGAAAATGTAAAAGATAAATCTTTATTTCTAATAAAACAACTGTGCTCTTCAACAAAAAGTCAATGAGCACTCTATGCTGGCAAATATAATGAATATTGGTAGTTATCCCATAAATCAGTCAAAGGATGATTAAATCCAGTTATGTAATCCCATAGCACAGGCAAATTACATTTTGATCCTAATCTTAGAGATGATTTTAAACTTGTGTTTTCCTTTGGATCTCCTGAAATTATTATTCAGTGTGGCTCAACAACCTGATCTTTATTCTCAAAATCACATCTCATGTATTCTCTCTGTCTCATCTTTTACTTCTCTGTTTAAAAAATGTTTTTTTTCCCACAAAATACCCTTAGCTTTGGACAACACCCTAACTTGTCAGCCCTGTCACAGTGACTCTGCAGCAAGTACATGAAAACCTCTTTCTAATGACTAGATTGCTTGAATAGTATATAAAATAGAACATTTAAAACAATCAATTCCTGCTTCTCAATTAAAATTTTGTCACCTCATTTATTCATCATATCCTGTGACATCTAATGGGGGTCTTCTGCAAAAGTGAAGTGGTACAAAGTGCACTTTCAAAAAGTGGGGAATACCTGTTCTGCTGCTCATTGTTTATGGCTTTGTGACTTTGCCTGCTCTCTAATTTAGTTTTACTTTTATTACAGAATCTTGTATTTGACCATGTGTAATCTACCCTTAATCGGTTAAAAACCTCACATATCAGATTAAAGACATTTTCTTTTCCCTTCTTTGGAATCAGTAATCTGTACACCAGTGATTTTCTCTCATTTGAGATGCCACCCAGATGGTTCTGCCAAGCACTCTAGCATCATTGATTTTCCATCTAGCACAGCTATAAATTTACTCCTACTGATACTAAGAAATACTATTATAAAGATTCACGTAACTTTGCCTTGTTTCAGTTTTTTCTGAAAATACAATATCAAGTTTTGTTAATGGAAGAACTTTTATAAACTACACTCAGAAGTAAATATAATTAGCAATTTCCAGAGGCTTTCATTGTTTCAGTGGTGGTGAAATTCTAAGGGAGTCTACCACATATGGAAATATACGAGATTAGAGCCTGTGTTCACCTTCCACATGAAAAGAATTGAATATCTATTACAGTGAAAAATTCATTTGAGAAATTCTGCAAAACACAGTAGAACACATTTTTTTCCTAGCTTCTATGAGATTTAGAAATCACTAGATATTATGGAGTTTAATCACTCTCATTCTTCACAGAGACAACTGCAAATGACTTTGGTTATAAAATAATCTTTTTTCTTTAAATCCCAGCACCTTCTTGAATTTGGTATTCTTCTCCATTAGTGAAACTAGATGTCAATGAAACATTGTCTGTCATGTCTGAATCTTTGCAACCCCATGGGCTGTATAGCCTGCCAGGCTCCTCTGTGAATGGGATTTCCCAGGCAAGAATACTGGACTGGGTTGCCATTTCCTTCTCCAAGGAAACAATAAGTTAATTTAAATAAATTTCTACTAAAGTCAAGGGTGAATACTTTCCTTTTTAACTGTTTTGTGGGTACCTATCAGACAATTACTGGCATCGTGTCCATTATAAATACAAAAAGTAAATTATTCAATAAATTTAATGTCAAATTGTTTTTAAAGCAACTTTTTGATGATCACAAATAATCTCAATTACCATTTATGTTTCATCTACTTTTTTCCTCTTGAAGTAAAATAATTCTTATAAAACAATCTGTTAGCTTAAAGTTTTATATGCCTAAATTGAGACATTTTCTTCACTGTGCCACTGAATATGAAAGAAACAAATCATATTCTCTCCACTTCTTAAATGTTTTGTCTGAGAGAGTTTAGCATCCATACAAGAGCTATAATATGCTTATGTAGTTGTCAGTGTACACAACTTTACCTTCTTGGTTAAATTTATTCCTAAGTTGTTTTTTTTTAATTCTATTGTAAATAGAATTGTTTTTTTAAATTACCTTTTCATATTGTTGTTTGATGGTATAGAGAAATAAAACTTAATTTTATGTGTTGATCTTAAACACTGCAACTTTGCTGAATTCAGTTATTCTAAGTAGGTATTTTTGTAGATTTTTTTGAGGTGATTTTCTATATATGGAACAATGTCATCTGGAAATAAAAATATTTAATTTATTCTTTTTCAATTTGAATGCTTTATATTTTTCTTGATTACCTTGCCTAACATATATTACTTTGGTCTGTCTAGTCAAAGCTATGGTTTTTCCACTAGTCATGTATGGATGTGAGAGTTGTACTATAAAGAAAGCTGAGCACCAAAGAATTGATGGTTTTGAACTGTGGTGTTGGAGAAGACGCTTGAGAGCCCCTTGGACTGCAAGGGGATCCAACCAGTCTATCCTAAAGGAAGTCAATCCTGAATATTCATTGGAAGGACTGATGCTGAAACTGAAGCTCTAATACTTTGGCCACCTGATGAGAACTGACTCACTGGAAAAGCCCATGATACTGGTAAAGATTGAAGGCAGGAGGAGAAGGGGTGACAGAGCATGAGATGGTTGAATGGCATTACCGACTTGATGGACATGTGTTTGAGTAAACTGCGGGAGTTGGTGATGGACAGGGAGGCCTGGCGTGCCGCAGTCCATGGGGTGGCAAAGACTTGGAGATGACTTAGCAACTGAACAACAACTCTATCGAGGTTCATTTTGAAGAATGAATGAGTAGAAAGTAAGAATGTGTGTTATCTGGAAACTCACCTTATACAATTGTTTAGCTGATATGAATTTATGAAGTGTATCATTAACACAAAATTTTAAAGCAAATGTTATTTATCCCATTGTATATCTGATGAGGATGAAACTCAAAGAAATTAAAGTTTCTCAAAACCATAAGATGACCAGTAGAACATTTTGGGACTTAGTCTATATTTGAGACACTCTAGAGAATGGCTCATTATTCACCACAAGCAAAAATTACTAACTTTATGAAATCTTCTGCAGAAACAGAATTTGTCATAGGACTATTTTATAGACTTAATAAATCAGCATGTTAATGTACTATTTTTAGGTAATATAGGTTCAGAAAATGATGCCTCTTCATTTTTCTTCATTCTCTCTCTCCTGTTGTGTTTCCCTCCCTTTTTTATGAAAGTGAAGTAGCTCAGTTGGGTCTGACTCTTTGCGACCCCGTGGGCACCAGACTCCTTCATCCATGGGATTTTCTAGGCAAGAGTACTGGAATGGGTTGCCATTTCCTTCTCCAGGGAATCTTCCCGACCCAGGGATTGAACCCAGGTTTCCCACATTGTTGACAGACGCTTTACCGTCTGAGCCACTAGGGAAAGTCTCTTTTGTATACACTTCTTTAAATTTTTTATAGCCAGTACTTAATAAAATTTACAAGCTTTTAATGTTTGTCTAAAATCAAGATGTGATAAAAAGTAAGCATATTCATGATTAGATATGTTTAGTTGTCAGTGTCCTAAACCATAAAATATAATCTCTGGTGTTTCCAGTATTAAATATTATAATGTTAAAAATATTAATGCATATATACACACACATATATATACCCATTCAAAAAGAACACTTTTTATTCTCATTTTACCTTGTTGAATGACAAAGAAACTGTAAGAATGACCCATTTCCCACTGCCAACTAAGTTTTAGAGTTAAAGAGTGAGGATATTATAAAATATATATTTTTGGACTCATAAACATCAGAAATATTCAATATATAAACTAATTTAAGAATAGAAAAGAATGTTTCATTTAATTTCCTTCTTCCTTACTTTCCTGCTTTTAATGTCAGTTTCTCAAGTTAAAATCATGACTATAATCAAATTTAGTAGAATTGCTGTTCCACTTTTATAAAACAAGTACTTTACAGTTAATTTTAGAAGTTTTTCCTTCTATTAAGCAGTGTTATATGTACTTTTATGTTATTCAACAAAAAAAGGTTTGCACAGTAGCAAGGCTTTAGACAAAACTGGTTTGTCAGAACAAGTTCAGTTTGTCAGAATTTATTTTGCTCAAGCAATTTCTGAAATTGCTTTTGTGGATTTATATTTCATTTTAATTGGGACAAAATGAGCAGTGTCAGGTGAGATACTGATTTCTTTTTAAGTATGCTGACAGGGAAATATATCTTACTAGATAGTTGCTGGATTTACTTTTTAAATGGACTTGTATCTTGAATAAAGGTTTTTAAATATATTGACTAAATGTTAAATATCTATCAAGAACTTTAAAATGTGTATTTGTAACACCTTATTTTAGTTAAAAATGTTTCCCATTTTACTTGAGAGAAGCAAAAATTTAATTGGTTTCTCTCAATATTTTTGTTTGTGTTTCATTTTTCTGTAATTGCAGTAATATGCAGCTGTTCTCATTCAATCAATTTATGCCTCAGAAAACATAAATGACTCAAATAGGAAATTAAATAAGAATAAATGTCTGAAATTTGCATTTTTGGCACTGTATTAAAAGCGACATCTATATATTAACGTATAACTTAGTACCAAAAGCTGATTTCTACTCATGTTTCCAAGGAACTGTTTTGCTATACTGTATAAAGCTATTATTTCTTTTAATTAGTAAAAATCTAGTACCAACTATGGTAACAGGATTCAACTTTCTTATATTTCACATCTAAAAAAGATGATCATATTTACTTGATAAAGTAAGTGCCTGACCAACTGCTTCTGAGTGCTACCTTTGTTCAGAAAGGCTCTGACATGGTCACTTTATCCTATTGTGCCTGCCATACACAGATGAGATAAAAACCAACACAAAGGTTAATGTCAACAAAGATCTCAGGTTTTAGGTTTCACATATAATTTAAATTATTTTGTTTAAAATATATATATTTTTAATTAACAATGAGGAATGCCAGAGACAGTCCCTCAGGAGACATTTGTAATGATCTCCAAGAGCAGTGCCATGGGTTCTGTTGGTAGGGTGGGATAAAAGACAGCTGCCTTATGTCAATGATATGTTAGCTCAATTCTAAGTCTTGTTTTAGTAGGTAACTTCTTAATGATTAAGAAGGCTCTCGGCTATTCTTGTTGGTTTTCAGAGACTGACCTCTAGGAGACAAGACTGTCTTCACTGTGTTTCTGATAAGAGAATTAAAGTATTACCACCAAGGACCTAAAGACAAAGAGTTTTAAAGATATTTTGGTTGAAAAAAAATCCTTTTCACCTACCCCAAAAATGCTATACATACTACAAAATATCGCAGAGGCCTTATTTAATTACTGTTTTCATTTGTCACCTTTCTTCTGCACCTGCATAAAATTAAAACTTCTAGCACATGTACTTTTACCCAGAAACTAGTGGTATAACTGTACAACATTGGTTCCTGCATACATACAGAAGGTCATGCATAGAAAATAAACTGATAACCACAGTATAAGAATAAAGTATGTCTTACTGTATCTAGAGCTACTTCATACCTATATCCGTGGTTGTATTAACACCTCGTAAGGAATACAGTTATGTTCTAACTCACATGGAGGTAGAACTATGAATTGAACAGTGCAGTTCCTTTTTTGTTCCTATGTGCAAAATTTATCTTCTACGACTCATCAATTTCCTAACATACTTTCCTCATTCAGATGCTTGACTCCTTTCTACAAATGGCTTTATCTTTATGGACAGTCATTTTAAAATATGGATCACCAACTGTTAATAATGCTGGCAGGTGCTGTGTCTTGGACTGTTGGCATCTTCTACAAAGCTAATGCATTGCCAAACTCTCTTTGAAGTCACTAAAAATGCCAAACTTGAAGCAGCATAGAAAAGATACTGAAAGAGATGATAAACTGATGCAGGAAGAACAGTGTCCTTTTGCACATGTTTCAGCAGGTTGGATAATCTCTCTTTTCTAGGTGCACATTGACCTCAGGAATTGTCTCACTAAGTGAAGAGTATCAGTTATAGTACTGACTTCATTAATAAGTCATAGATAATTTGAGGTATGTATATCATTAAGGAACTAAAATAAGGTTTGTCCTACGAGAGATTGAGCATATGTAAAAGTGGTTGTGACTTAGACAAACCTAACTACCTAGAAAATGTATTTTCTAATTGTGTTCACCTACTTATTATTGTTCCTAATTATTCCAAAACCTCTGGCCTGACTATGACTCTAGTGAGTAAACGCATCCCCAAAATATAATATTGTGGGTTTTTGTAGATTTGAGGATTTGCAGGTATCTTGAAAAATATTCCATATAAATCAGCAATTGCCATACCCAACTCATCTGCAAAATAATGAAATGCTGAAGTATTTTAGATTGGATAGTATTGTATGAAAGATATTGAATAACATATATTCAACAAAGTATTTATCTACTTACCTTCTATTAACATGCAAGTGAATTTACTATTTTCTTTTACTGAAGTAAAATTGATTTACAATATTAGTTTCAGGTGTACAAAAGTGATTCAATTGATTATACTCTAATTAAAGTTATAAAAGTTTATATTCTTTGTGCTTCAAAATATAACTTTGTGGCATTTTATATATAGTGGTATGTACCTCTTAATTCCCTAGTTCTCTCTTGCCCATCTCCTTTTGCTTGCCCCACTGGTAATGGGTATCTGTTAGTCTGTTTCTATTTTGTTATATTCATTTATTTTTCAGATTCCACATATAAGTGATAACAGAGTATCTGTCTTTCTCCAACTTATTTCACAAGCAAAATATCATCCAGGTCCATCCATGTTTTTGTAAATAACAAAATTTTATTCCTTTTTATGGCTGACTGGCATTCCATTCTATGTGTGTGTAAGTGTGTATGTGTGTGATCTTCTTTATCCATTCATCTGTTGATGGATATTTAGGTTGCTTCCACATCTTGGCAAATTATGAAAAAGGCTGCTATGAATCTTGGGGCATATGTATCTCTTTTCAAATTAGTATTTTTGTTTTCTTTGGATATATACCCATGAGTGAAATTTCTGGGTGATATGAAAGTTCTATTTTTAATTATGTGAAGACCCTCCATACTGTCTGCCATAATTGGTGCACCAATTATTATACATCCCAACAAAAATTGTACCAGAATTTCTTTTTCTCCACATCCTTGCCTACATTTGTTATTTGTCATCCTTTTTTGATTACGGTCATTCTGACAAGTATGAGGTGGTATCTCCTTGTAGTTTGATTTGTGTATGATTATCAGTGATAATGAACATCTTTCCATGTGCCTGCTGGCCATCAGTATGTAGTTGTAAAAAAAATGTCCACCCAGGTCTTGTGCCAGTTTTTTAATTGGGTTGCATGTTTTTTGATATTGAGTTGTATGTGCTGTTTTTATTTTGGAAATTAACCCCTTATCAGTCATATAATTTTCAAATATTTTCTCCTATTCAAGGTTGTTTTTCATTTTGTCAATGGATTCCTTTTCTGTGCAAAAGCTTTTAAGGTTAATGATGACCCATTTCCTCTATTTCTTTGCATTGATAGCTGAGGAAGGCTTTCTTATCTCTCCTTGCTATTGTTTGGAACCCTGCATTCAGATGCTTATATCTTTCCTTTTCTCCTTTGCTTTTTGCTTCTCTTCTTCTTTTTTTTTTTTTTTCAGTGTTACAGCTCCATTTTTATTTATAAGATAGCAGGAGAATCCAAGACTCGAAGAGAAGAGAGTGGAAGAGTGTGTGGGGAGGGAGAAAGAGAGAGAGAAAGAGAGAGAGCACACACGCATGCATGCGGGAGACAGAGTCCGAGAGAAAGCGCTTTGGCTCCTCCTTTTATATGTTTTTTTCCTCCACCTGGGCCTGCCCTAAAAGACAAGGAAGGTCCGAGGACTAGAGTGAAGACTTTGCTTCTCTTCTTTTCACAGCTATTTGTAAAGCCTCCTCAGACAGCCATTTTGCTTTTTTGCATTTCTTTTCCATGGAGATGGTCTTGATCCCTGTCTCCTATACAATGTTAAGAACCTCCATCCATAGTTCATCAGGCACTCTGTCTATCAGATCTAGTCCCTTAAATCTACCTCTCATTTCCACTGTATAATCATAAGGGATTTGATTTAGGTCATACATCAATGATCTAGTGGTTTTCCCTACTTTCTTCCATTTAAGTCCGAATTTGGCAATAAGGAGTTCATGATCTGAGCCACAGTCAGCTCCCGGTCTTGTTTTTGCTGACTGTATAGAACTTCTCCATCTTTGGCTGCAAAGAATATGATCTGATTCCAGTGCTGACCATCTGGTGATGTCCTGTGTAGAGTCTTCTCTTATGTTGTTAGAAGAGTGTGTTTGCTATGACCAGTGCATTCTCTTGGTAAAACTCTATTAGCTTTTACACTGCTTCATTCCGTACTCCAGGACAAATTTTCCTGTTAACTCCAGTGTTTCTTGACTTCCTATTTTGCATTCTAGTCCCCTATAATAAAAATGACATCTTTTTTTGTGTGTTAGTTCTAAAAGGTCTTGTAGGTCTTCATAGAACCATTCAGCTTCTTCAGTGTTACTGGTTGGGGCATAGGCTTGGATTACCATGATATTGAATGGTTTGCCTTAGAAATGAACAGATATCAATGCAAAGAAATAGAGGAAAACAACAGAATGGGAAAGACTAGAGATCTCTTCAAGAAAATTAGAGATACCAAGGGAACATTTCATGCAAAGATCGGCTCTATAAAGGACAGAAATGGTATGGACCTAACAGAAGCAGAAGATATTAAGAAGAGGTGGCAAGAATACACAGGAGAATTGTACAAAAAAAAGCTCCATGACCCAGATAATCACGATGGTGTCATCACTCACCTAGAGCCAGATATCCTGGAATGTGAAGTCAAGTGGGCCTTAGAAAGTATCATTACGAACAAAGCTAGTGGAGGTGATGGAATTCCAGTTGAGCTATTTCAAATCCTGGAAGATGATGCTGTGAAAGCACTGCACTCAATATGCCAGCAAATTTGGAAAATGCAGTAGTGACCACAGGACTGGAAGAGGTAAGTTTTCATTCCAATCCCAAAGAAAACAATGCCAAAGAATGCTCAAACTACCACACAATTGCACTCATCTAACACACTAGTAAAGTAATGCTCAAAATTCTCCAAGCCAGGCTTCAGCAATACATGAAGCGTGAAATTCCAGATGTTCAAGCTGATTTTATTTTTTTTTTTTTTTTTTTTTCAAGCTGATTTTAAAAAAGGCAGAGGAACCAGAGATCAAATTGCCAATATCTGCTGGATCATCGAAAAAGCAAGAGACTTCCAGAAAAAAACATCTATTTCTGTTTTATTGACTATGCCAAACTTTTGACTGTGTGGATCACAATAAACTGTGGAAAATTCTGAAATAGATGGGAATACCAGACCACCTGATCTACCTCTTGAGAAAACTTTAAGCAGGTCAGGAAGCAACAGTGAGAACTGGACATGGAACAACAGACTGGTTCCAAATAGGAAAAGGAGTACATCAATGTTGTATATTGTCACCCTGCTTACTTAACTTATACGCAGAGTACATCATGAGAAATGCTGGGCTGGAAGAAGCACAAGCTGGAATCAAGATTGCCAGGAGAAATATCAATAACCTCAGATATGCAGATGACACCACTCTTATGGCAGAAAGTGAAGAGGAACTAAAAAGCCTCTTGATGAAAGTACAAAAGACAATGAAAAAGTTGGCTTAAAGCTCAACATTCAGAAAACTAAGATCATGGCATCTGGTCCCATCATTCATGGCAAATAGACGGGGAAATGGTGGAAACAGTGTCACTTTATATTTATGGGCTCCAAAATCACTGCAGATGGTGATTGCAGCCATGAAATTAAAAGACACTTACTCCTTGGAAGGAAAGTTATGACCAACCTAGATAGCATATTAAAAAGCAGATATATTACTTTGCCAGCAAAGGTCCGTCTAGTTCAGTACAGTTCAGTTCAGTCACTCAGTTGTCTGACTCTTTGCGACCCCATGAGTTGCAGCACGCCAGGCCTCCCTGTCCATCGTCATCTCCCGGAGTTCACTCAAACTCAAGTCCATCGAGTCGGTGATGCCATCCAGCCATCTCATCCTCTGTCATCCCCTTCTCCTCCTGCCTCAATCCCTCTCAGCCTCAGAGTCTTTTCCAATGAGTCAACTCTTCGCATGAGGTGGCCAAAGTAATGGAGTTTCAGCTTTATCATCATTCTTTCCAAAGAAATCCCAGAGCTGATCTCCTTCAGAATGGACTGGTTGGATCTCCTTGCAGTTCAAGGGACTCTCAAGAGTCTTCTCCAACACCACAGTTCAAAAGAATTGTATGCGAGACAGCAAAAGAGACACAGATGTATAGAACAGTTTTTTTTGACTCAGTGGGAGTGGGAGGTGGGGGATGATCTGGGAGAATGGCATTAAAATATAATATCATATAAGAAATGAATCACCAGTCCAGGTTTGATGCAGGATACAGGAAGCTTGGGGTTGGTGCCCTGGGATGACCCAGAGGGATAGTATGGGGAAGGAGGCGGGAGGGGGGTTCAGGATGGGGAACATGTGTACACCCGTGGCAGTTGCATGCTGATGTATGGCAAAACCAATACAATATCGTAAAGTAAAATGTAATAATAATAATAATAAAAGCATCAAATTTTTGGCTCTCAGCTTTCTTCACGGTCCAACTCTCACATCCATACATGACTACTGGAAAACCATAGCCTTGACTACATGGACCTTTGTTGGCAAAGCAATGTCTCTGTTTTTGAATATGCTGTCTAGGTTGGTCATAACTTTCCTTCCAAGGAGTAGGCGTCTTTTTATTTCATGGCTGCAGTGACCATCTTCAGTGATTTTGGAGCCCAGAAAAGTAAAGTCTGACACTGTTTACACTGTTTCCTCATCTATTTCCCATGAAGTGATGGCACCAGATGCCATGATCTTAGTTTTCTGAATGTTGAGCTTTAAGCCAACTTTTTCACTCTCCTCTTTCACTTTCATCAAGAGGCTCTTTAATGCTTCTTCACTTTCTGCCATAAGAGTTGTGTCATCTGTATATCTGAGATTATTGATATTTCTCCCAGCAATCTTGATTCCAGCTTGTGTTTCCTCCAGCCCAGTGTTTCTCATGATGTACTCTGCATAGAAGTTAAATAAGCAGGGTGACAATATATAGCCTTGACATACTCCTTTTCCTATTTGGAACCAGTCTGTTGTTCCATGTCCAGTTCTCACTGTTGCTTCCTGACTTGCATGTAAGTTTCTCAAGAGGCAGGTCAGGTGGTCTGGTATTCCCATCTCTTTCAGAGTTTTCCACAGTTTATTGTGATCCACACAGTCAAAGGCTTTGGCATAGTCAATAAAGCAGATAGATGTTTTTCTGGAACTCTCTTGCTTTTTCCATCATCCAGCAGACGTTGGCAATTTGGTCTCTGGTTCCTCTGCCTTTTCTGAAACCAGCTTGAACATCTGGAAGTTCACAGTTCACATATTGCTGAAGCCTGGCTTGGGGATTTTTTGAGCATTACTTTCCTAGCATGTGAGATGAGTGCAATGTGCAGTAGTTTGAGCATTGTTTGGCATTGACTTTCTTTGGGATTGGAATGAAAACTGACCTTTTCCAGTTCTGTGGCCACTGCTGAGTTTTCCAAATTTGCTGGCATATTGAGTGCAGTGCTTTCACAGCATCATCTTCCAGGATTTGAAATAGTTCAACTGGAATTCCATCACCTCCACTAGCTTTGTTCGTAATGATGCTTTCTAAGGCCCACTTGACTTCACATTCCAGGATGTCTGGCTCTAGGTCAGTGATCACACCATCGTGATTATCTGGGTCGTGAAGCTCTTTTTGGTACAGTTCTGTGTATTCTTGCTGCCTCTTCGTAATATCTTCTGCCTCTGTTAGGTCTACACCATTTCTGTCCTTTATAGTGCTGATCTTTGCATGAAATGTTCCCTTGGTATCTCTAATTTTCTTGAAGAGATCTCTAATCTTGCCGATTCTGTTGTTTTCCTCTATTTCTTTGCATTGATCGCTGAGGAAGGCTTTCTTATCTCTCCTTGATATGCTTTGGAACTCTGCATTCAGATGCTTATATCTTTCCTTTTCTCCTTTGCTTTTCGCTTCTCTTCTTTTCACAGCTATTTGTAAGGCCTCCCCAGACAGCCATTTTGCTTTTTTGCATTTCTTTTCCATGGGGATGGTCTTCATCCGTTTATTCAAGGCTATGGTTTTTCCAGTGATCATGTATGGATGTGAGAGTTGGATTGTGAAGAAAGCTGAGAGCCAAAGAATTGATGCTTTTGAACTATGGTGCTGGAGAAGACTCTTGAGAGTCCCTTAGACTGCAAGGAGATCCAACCAGTCCTTCCTAAAGGAGATCAGTCCTGGGTGTTCATTGGAAGGACTGATGCTAAATCTGAAACTCCAATACTTTGGCCACCTCATATGAAGAGTTGACTCATTGGAAAAGACCTTGATGCTGGGAGGGATTGGGGACAGAAGGAGAAGGGACGACAGAGGATGAGATGGCTGGATGGTATCACCGACTCGATGGACATGAGTTTGAGTGAACTCTGGGAGATGATGATGGACAGGGTGGCCTGGCGTGCTGCTATTCATGGGGTCACAAAGAGTTGGACGTGACTGAGTGACTGAACTGAACTGAACTGATGACCCATTGTTTTTTTTTTTTTTTTTTTTAAATTTAATTTAATTAAAAAAAAAAAACTTTACAATATTGTATTGGTTTTGCCAAATATCGAAATGAATCTGCCACAGGTATACATGTGTTCCCCATCCTGAACCCTCTTCCCTCCTCCCTCCCCATACCATCCCTCTGGGTCGTCCCAGTGCACCAGCCCCAAGCATCCAGTATCGTGCATCGAACCTGGACTGGTGACTCTTCTCATACATGATATTATACATGTTTCAATGCCATTCTCCCAAATCATCCCACCCTTTCCCTCTCCCACAGAGTCCATAAGACTGTTCTATACATCAGTGTCTCTTTTGCTTTCTCATATACAGGGTTATTGTTACCATCTTTCTAAATTCCATATATATGCATTAGTACACTGTATTGGTGTTTTTCTTTCTGGCTTACTTCACTCTGTATAATAGGCTTCAGTTTCATCCACCTCATTAGAACTGATTCAAGTGTATTCTTTTTAATGGCTGAGTAATACTCCATTGTGTACATGTACCACAGCTTTCTTATCCATTCATCTGCTGATGGACATCTAGGTTGCTTCCATGTCCTGGCTATTATAAACAGTGCTGCAATGAACATTGGGGTACACGTGTCTCTTTCCCTTCTGGTTTCCTCAGTGTGTATGCCCAGCAGTGGGATTGCTGGATCATAAGACAGTTCTATTTCCAGTTTTTTTAAGGAATCTCCACACTGTTCTCCATAGTGGCTGTACTAGTTTGCATTCCCACCAACAGTGTAAGAGGGTTCCCTTTTCTCCACACCCTCTCCAGCATTTATTGCTTGTAGACTTTTGGATCACAGCCATTCTGACTGGCGTGAAATGGTACCTCATAGTGGTTTTGATTTGCATTTCTCTGATAATGAGTGATGTTGAGCATCTTTTCATGTGTTTGTTAGCCATCTGTATGTCTTCAGTGGAGAACTGTATATTTAGTTCTTTGGCCCATTTTTTGATTGGGTCATTTATTTTTCTGGAATTGAGCTGTAGGAGTTGCTTGTATATTTTTTGTGATTAGTTGTTTGTCATTTGCTTCATTTGCCCTTATTTTCTCCCATTCTGAAGGCTGTCTTTTCACCTTGCTAATAGTTTCCTTTGTTGTGCAGAAGCTTTTAAGTTTAATTAGGTCCCATTTGTTTATTTTTGCTTTTTTTTCCAATATTCTGGGAGGTGGTGATGACCCATTTGTTTATCTTTGCCTTTGTTTCTTTTACCTTAGGAAACAAATTTAAAAAAAGAAAAAAAGTTATAATAATTTATGTCAAAGATCTTACTGTCTATGTTTTCTTCCAGATGTTGTTTGGTTTCCAGTCTTACATTTAGTTATTTCATCTATTTTGAGTTTATTTTTGCTTATGGTGTGAGGTAATGTTCTAATCCCATTCTTTTACATATATTGATTTCTATCTGAATATGTCCGTTGATTTGAGATGTTTAAAAATCTGTTGATCTATCTGTATATCTATGTCAGTCTGTGTGCTTATCTCTCCAAACGACAGCAGAGTGTTTTGCACATTATATTTCATGAATAAATTTTTATTGAATAGAGTTGAATTTAATTTTGTCACTTTCAACTGTAGAAGCCATTAGCTGATTGGGACAGAAGTTTTTTCAAAGTTCTTTGGGAGGAAGCAGACATATATATGTCCCATAAATGGTGCATTGTCAGTGACTCCTATCTAATTCTCCTTTCAGAAAATCATAACTTTGAACATTTAGTTGGTTGCAATATATTATCAGAGGTATTAGGCTTATTTTTAAAGATGTAAAACAGATAAAAACTTTTTCAATACTTATTAAACAGAAACTAAACCTTATAATGAATTTAAATATTAGGATAATACAGACAGTGGTTTGGTTTCTTAATCTGCTAATTTAATCTTATTAAGGCAAAATTTTTAGGACACAATTTTAATTGATTGCAAAAGTAAATTTTTTAGTAGAGTCTTCTTTAATTATTTTCAGACTTACAAAATTTGTACTATTCTTTTAGCAGGATATTTGTTAAGACTTTAAGACTGATTTTTATCTCCATGACTCTTGAAATGTATTTTGAGTGTAGAGAAAGGTCTTCAATAAATTATATATCTTTTGCAGAAATAATCAATGAATCATTTTTAGAAAAAAAAAAAAAAGCCTGTTATTAATTGAGGCATAATTCATTATATATGAATACTTCTCTGTACTGAACAACAACAACAACAAAAAAGAATGAAAATAACAAAAGCTAATACTTATACTTACAATATACCAGACATTTTAAAAAGTGCTTTATAATATCTTTTTTAATCTTAACATCTCTCTTAGAGTTAGTCTCATTATCTCCAGTTTATTTCAAGGAACCTGAGAAACAGATAAAGATATCTTTAAAAAAAAAAACTGCACAGCTAGACAAAACTCCTAACTATCACAATGCAAATAATTAAATATGATACTGCATAGTATGGTAAAATAATCATTTGGGGCTCTGTAAATCAGATTAAGTCCAGCAAGTTTTTTTTTTTTTCAGGAAACAAAAGTGAATATAAAATTGCTGCACTTTATCATTTCAAACCTCCATATTTCAATAAATATTTATGAGACATGCAAAGAAACAAAATATAACTCATACTCAGTTTAAAAAAAAAAACAATCACTAGAAACAATCATAAGTGGGCTCAGGTGTTAAATTTATCACAATAAGATTACAATGACATTAAAAACCAAAAAAGCCAGCAATTATAAATTTGTTCAAGAATTTAAAGATGAAACCATATTTAAATTAATTGAAAATAAGATTACAATGACATTAAAAGGAGCTCAACAGAGACAAAAGCCATAAAAAATGAAACAAATGAAAATTGTAAAGTTGAAAGGACAATAAATGAAATGAAAAAAAACAGTAGATAGACTCAATTTCATAAGATGCACAAGAGAGACACAAAAAGAGATGCACTATAGAACAGTCTTCTGGACTCTGTGGGAGAATTTGGGAAATTCCAACTAACTGCTGAACAACCATCAATAGGAGAATGTTGGATCCCACCAAAAAAATGTGATTTTTTTTAAAAATAAAAATATCCCATATCAAAAAAAAAAAAGGAGAAAAAAAATTGTAACAAGACAAATGTAGAAAAACAACTGGGATGAAATCAATTTTTCTATTTTGAAATCAAACCCCATACCCGCCAGAGACACTCAGAAGGCTCAAACAAAACCTTGTGTTCAACAGGACCCAGGGACCCCACAAGAGCCTGAGCCAGACCTACTTTTGAGTATTTCAGTGTCTTCTGTGGAGGCACGGGTCAGCTGTGGCTGCCTTGGGGCCAGGGGCTCTGGCTGCAGGAGACCTGGGAAGCATGGGGTGTGAGCCCTATCACAGAGCCACTGAGCAGGCAATCCACAAACTGGAGAACAATTATAACAAAGAAGTTTTCACATTGTTGCAGAAGTTCTAGGGCCTGCAACAGATTTCCCAACTTGGGAATCTGGCAAAGGGACTGAGAACCCCCGGGAAATTTGATTTTGAAGACCAGTGGGATTTCATTACAGAACTTCCACAGGACTGGAGAAACAGACTCTTGGAGGCCACAAACAAAATACTGTGTGCACCAGGACTCAGGAGAAAAGAGCAGTGACACCACAAGAGACTTGCTTGTGAGTGTATGGGAGTCTCCAGAAGCATGATGGTTTGACAGT
Source organism: Bos mutus (assembly GCF_027580195.1). NCBI lineage: Eukaryota > Metazoa > Chordata > Mammalia > Artiodactyla > Bovidae > Bos > Bos mutus. The sequence goes on along the minus strand of NC_091621.1, from coordinate 19,484,551 downwards.
GGCCTGCTGTGGGGTCAGGGGCAATGAGTACAACAGTCCTGGCATAAGTCTTTTTGAAGGAGGTCGCCATTACCTCCATTACCCTACCACAGTTTGGTCTCAGGCCAAAGTACAGGGAAGGAACACAGCCCCACCCCTCAACAGAAAATTGGATTAAATATTTACTGAGCATGGCACCACCCATCAGAGCAAGACCTGGATTCCCCCATAGCCAGTTCCTCCCAACAGGAAGCTTCCACAAGCCTCTTACCCTTATCCATCAGAGGGCAAACAGAATGGAAACCACAATAATGTAAAACTAACCAAACTGATCACTTGGATCACAGCCTTGTCTAACTCAGTGAAACTGTGAGCCATGCTATGTAGGGCCACCCAAGACGGATGGGTCATGGTAGAGAGTTCTGGCAAAACGTGGTCCACAGGAAAAGACAATGGCAAACCACTTCAATATTCTTGCCTTGAGAACCCCATGAAAAATATGAAAAGGAAAAAAATATGACATTAAAAGATAAACTCCCCAGGTCGGTAGGCAGCCAATATGCTACTGGAGGAAAATGGAAAAATAGCTCCAGAAAGTATGAAGAGGCTGAGACAAAGCAAAAACAATGCCCAGTTGTGTATGTAACTGGTAATGGAAGTAAAGTCTGATGCTATAAAGAACAATATTGCATAGGAACCTGGACTGTTAGGTCCATGAATCGAGGTAAATTGGAAGTGGTCAAACAGGAGATGGCAAAAGTGAATACAATTTAGGAATCAATGAACTAAAAGGGACTGGAATGGATGAATTTAATTCATTAGATCATTATATCTACTACTGTGGGCAGAATTCCTTAGAAGAAACAGAGTAGCCCTCTAGTCAACAACAGAGTCCAAAATGCAGTTCAGTTCAGTTCAGTCACTCAGTCGTGTCCAACTCTGTGACCCCACGGAGTGCAGTATGCCAGGTCTCCCTGTCCATCACCAACTCCCAGAGTTTACTCAAACTCATGCCAATTGAGTCAGTGATGCCATCCAACCATCTCATCCTCTGTTATCCCCTTCTCCTCCCACCTTCAATCTTTCCCAGCATTAGGGGCTTTTTCAATGAGTCAGTTCTTTGCATCAGGTTGCCAAAGTATTGGAGTTTCAGCTCCAGCATCAGTCCTTCCAATGAATATTCAGGAATGATTTCCTTTAGAATTGACTGGTTGGATATCCTTGTGGTCCAAAGGACTCGCAAGAGTCTTCTCAACACCACAGTTTAAAAAGCATCAATTCTTCAGTGTTCAGCTTTCTTTATAGTCCAACTCTCACATCCATATATGACTACTGGAAAAACCATAACTTTGACTAGATGGACCTTTGCTGGCAAAGTAGTGTCTCTGATTTTTAATATGCTGTCTAGGTTGGTCATAACTTTTCTTCCAAGGAGCAAGTATCTTTTAATTCCAAGGCTGCAGTCACCATCTGCAGTGATTTTGGAGCCCCCCAAAATAAAGTCTTTCACTATTTTCATTGTTTCCCCAACTATTTTCCATGAAGTGATGGGACCAGATGCCATGATTTAGTTTTCTAAATGTTGAGCTTTAAGCCAACTTTCCCCCTCTCCTCTTTCACGTTCATCAAGAGGCTCTTTAGTTTTTCTTCACTTTCTGCCATAAGTGTGGTTATTGATATTTCTCCTGGCAATCTTGATTCCAGCTTGTGCTTCATCCAGCCCAGCATTTTTCATGACATACTCTGAATATAAGTTAAATAAGCAGGGTGATAATATACAGCCTTCTGTGCAATCTCAAAAATGAAAGAATGAACCCTTTTCATTTACAAAACAAACCACTCAATATCACAGTAGTCCAAGTCTATTCTCCAACCAGTAATGCTGAAAAAGCTGAAGCTAAATGGTTCTATGATGACCTACAAGACCTTATATAGCTAATACCAAAAACAGATATCCTTTTCATCATATGGGACTGGAATGCAAAAGTAAGAAGTCAACAGATACCTGGAGTAACAGGCAAGTTTGGCCTTGGAATACAATGTGAAGCAGTGAAAGGCTAACAAATTTTGCCAAAAGAACATGGTAGTCAGAGCAAACACCCTCTTTCAACAACTCGAGATGTCTCCTCACATGAACATCACCAAATGGTCAATACCAAAATCATATTGATTATATTCTTTGTAGCCAAGACCAGGAGCTGACTGTGGCTCAGATCATGAATTCCTTATTGCAAAATTCAGTCTTAAATTGAAGAAAGTAGGACAAACCACTAGACCATTCAGGTATTACCTAAATCAAATCCCTTACGATTATACAGTGAAAGGGACAAATAGATTCAAGGAATTAGATCCGATAGAGAGAATGCCTGAAGAACTATGGATGGAGGTTTGTAACTCTGTACAGAAGGTGGCGATCAAAACCATCCTCAAGAAAAAGAAATGCAAAAAGGCAAAATGGTTGTCTGAGAAGGCCTTACAAATAGCTGAGAAAAGAAGAGAAGTGAAAAGCAAAGGAGAAAATGAAAGCTATACCCATCTGAATGCAGAGTTTCAAAGAATAGCAAGGAGAGCTAAGAAAGCCTTCCTTAGTGATCAAGGCAAAGAAATAGAGGAAAACAATAGAATGGGAAAGACTAGTGATCTGAAGAAAATTAGAGATATCAAGGGAACATTTCATGCAAAGATGGGCCCAATAATGGACAGAAAGAGTATGGACTTAACAAACAGAAGATATTAAGTGGAGGTGGCAAGAATACATGGAAGAACTATACAAAAAAGATCTGAATGACCCAGATAACCACAATGCTGTTATCACTCGCCTAGAGTCACACATCCTTGACTCTTGACATCCAACCAGAGTCAGAAGTCAAGTGGGTCTTAGGAAGCAGCACCACGAACAAAGCTAGTGGAGGTGACGGAATTCCATCTGATCTATTTCACCTCCTAAAAGATGATGCTTTTAAGGTGCTGCACTCAATATGCCTTCTGCTGGATCATGGAAAAAGCAAGAGACTTCAGAAAAAAACATCTATTTCTGTTTTATTGACTATGCCAAAGCCTTGACTGTGTGGGATCACAATAAACTGTGGAAAATTCTGAAATAGATGGGAATACCAGACCACCTGATCTACCTCTTGAAAAAATTTGTATGCAGGTCAGGAAGCAACAGTTAGAACTGGACATGGAACAACAGACTGGTTCAAATAGGAAAAGAGTACATCAAGGCTGTATATTGTCACCCTGCTTATTTAACTTATATGCAGAGTACATCATGAGAAATGCTGGACTGGAAGAAGCACAAGCTGGAATCAAGATTGCCAGGAGAAATATCAGTAACCTCAGATATGCAGATGACACCACCCTTATGGCAGAAAGTGAGAGGAACTAAAAAGCCTCTTGATGAAAGTACAAAGACAATGAAAAAGTTGGCTTAAAGCTCAACATTCAGAAAACTAAGATCATGGCATCTGGTCCCATCATTCATGGCAAATAGACGGGGAAATGGTGGAAACAGTGTCACTTTATTTTATGGGCTCAAAATCACTGCAGATGGTGATTGCAGCCATGAATTTAAAAAAGACACTTACTCCTTGGAAGGAAAGTTATGACCAACCTAGATAGCATATTAAAAGCAGATATATTTACTTTGCCAGCAAAGGTCCGTCTAGTCAGTTCAGTTCAGTCACTCAGTTGTCTGACTCTTTGCGACCCCATGAGTTGCAGCACGCCAGCCTCCTGTCCATCGTCATCTCCCGGAGTTCACTCAAACTCAAGTCCATCAGTCGGTGATGCCATCCAGCCATCTCATCCTCTGTCATCCCCTTCTCCTCCTGCCCATAATCCCTCTCAGCCTCAGAGTCTTTTCCAATGAGGTCAACTCTTCACATGAGGTGGCCAAAGTAATGGAGTTTCAGCTTTATCATCATTCTTTCCAAAGAAATCCCAGAGCTGATCTCCTTCAGAATGGACTGGTTGGATCTCCTTGCAGTTCAAGGGACTCTCAAGAGTCTTCTCCAACACCACAGTTCAAAAGAATTGTATGCGAGACAGCAAAGAGACACAGATGTATAGAACAGTTTTTTTGACTCAGTGGGAGTGGGAGGTGGGGGATGATCTGGGGAGAATGGCATTAAAATATAATATCATATAAGAAATGAATCACCAGTCCAGGTTTGATGCAGGATACAGGAAGCTTGGGGTTGGTGCCTGGGATGACCCAGAGGGATAGTATGGGAAGGAGGCGGGAGGGGTTCAGGATGGGAACATGTGTACACCATTGGCAGTTGCATGCTGATGTATGGCAAAACCAATACAATATCGTAAAGTAAAAATAATAATAATAATAAAAGCATCAAATTTTTGGCTCTCAGCTTTCTTCAGTCCAACTCTCACATCCATACATGACTACTGGAAAACCATAGCCTTGACTACATGGACCTTTGTTGGCAAAGCAATGTCTCTGTTTTTTGAATATGCTGTCTAGGTTGGTCATAACTTTCCTTCCAAGGGTAAGCGTCTTTTTATTTCATGGCTGCAGTGACCATCTTCAGTGATTTTGGAGCCCAGAAAAGTAAAGTCTGACACTGTTTACACTGTTTCCTCATCTATTTCCCATGAAGTGATGGCACCAGATGCCATGATCTTAGTTTTCTGAATGTTGAGCTTTAAGCCCTTTTTCTCTCTCTTTCACTTTCATCAAGAGGCTCTTTAATGCTTCTTCACTTTCTGCCATAAGAGTTGTGTCATCTGTATATCTGAGATTATTGATATTTCTCCCAGCAATCTTGATTCCAGCTTGTGTTTCCTCCAGCCCAGTGTTTCTCATGATGTACTCTGCATAAAGTTAAATAAGCAGGGTGACAATATATAGCCTTGACATACTCCTTTTCCTATTTGGAACCAGTCTGTTGTTCCATGTCCAGTTCTCACTGTTGCTTCCTGACTTGCATGTAAAGTTTCTCAAGAGGCAGGTCAGGTGGTCTGGTATTCCATCTCTTTCAGAGTTTTCCACAGTTTATTGTGATCCACACAGTCAAAGGCTTTGGCATAGTCAATAAAGCAGATAGATGTTTTCTGGAACTCTTTGCTTTTTCCATCATCCAGCAGACGTTGGCAATTTGGTCTCTGGTTCCTCTGCCTTTTTCTGAAACCAGCTTGAACATCTGGAAGTTCACAGTTCACATATTGCTGAAGCCTGGCAGGGGATTTTTTGAGCATTACTTTCCTAGCATGTGAGATGAGTGCAATGTGCAGTAGTTTGAGCATTGTTTGGCATTGACTTTCTTTGGATTGGAATGAAAACGACCTTTTCAGTTCTGTGGCCACTGCTGAGTTTTCCAAATTTGCTGGCATATTGAGTGCAGTGCTTTCACAGCATCATCTTCAGGATTTGAAATAGTTCAACTGGAAATTCCATCACCTCCACTAGCTTTGTTCGTAATGATGCTTTCTAAGGCCCATTGACTTCACATTCAGGATGTTTGGCTCTAGGTCCCAGTGATCACACCATCGTGATTATCTGGGTCGTGAAGCTCTTTTTGGTACAGTTCTGTGTATTCTTGCTGCCTCTTCGTAATATCTTCTGCCTCTGTTAGGTCTACACCATTTCTGTCCTTTACAGTGCTGATCTTTGCATGAAATGTTCCTTTGGTATCTCTAATTTTCTTGAAGAGATCTCTAATCTTGCCGATTCTGTTGTTTCCTCTATTTCTTTGCATTGATCGCTGAGGAAGGCTTTCTTATCTCTCCTTGATATGCTTTGGAACTCTGCATTCAGATGCTTACATCTTTCCTTTTCTCCTTTGCTTTTAAAGCTTCTCTTCTTTTCACAGCTATTTGTAAAGGCCTCCCCAGACAGCCATTTTGCTTTTTGCATTTCTTTTCCATGGGGATGGTCTTCATCCGTTTATTCAAGGCTATGGTTTTCCAGTGATCATGTATGGATGTGAGAGTTGGATTGTGAAGAAAGTTGGCGCCAAAAATTGATGCTTTTGAACTATGGTGCTGGAGAAGACTCTTGAGTCCCTTAGACTGCAAGGAGATCAAACAGTCCTTCCTAAAGGAGATCAGTCCTGGGTGTTCATTGGAAGGACTGATGCTAAATCTGAAAACTCAATACTTTGGCCACCTCATATGAAGGTTGACTCATTGGAAAAGACCTTGATGCTGGGAGGATTGGGGACAGAAGGAGAAGGGGGACACAGAGGATGAGATGGCTGGATGGTATCACCACTCGATGGACATGAGTTTGAGTAAACTCCGGGAGATGATGATGGACAGGGTGGCCTGGCGTGCTGCTATTCATGGGGTCACAAAGAGTTGGACGTGACTGAGTGACTGAACTGAACTGAACTGATGACCCATTGTTTTTTTTTTTTTAATTTAATTTAATTAAAAAAAAAAAAAATATTGTATTGGTTTTGCCAAATATCAAAATAGATCTGCCACAGGTATACATGTGTTCCCCATCCTGAACCCTCTTCCCTCCTCCCTCCCCCATACCAGTGTCTCTTTTGCTTTCTCATATACAGGTTATTGTTACCATCTTTCTAAATTCATATATATGCATTAGTATACTGTATTGGTGTTTTTCTTTCTGGCTTACTTCACTCTGTATAATAGGCTTCAGTTTCATCCACCTCATTAGAACTGATTCAAATGTATTCTTTTAATGGCTGAGTAATACTCCATTGTGTATATGTACCACAGCTTTCTTATCCATTCATCTGCTGATGGACATCTAGGTTGCTTCCATGTCCTGGCTATTATAAACAGTGCTGCAATGAACATTGGGGTACACGTGTCTCTTTCCCTTCTGGTTTCCTCAGTGTGTATGCCCAGCAGTGGGATTGCTGGATCATAAGACAGTTCTATTTCCAGTTTTTTTTTAAGGAATCTCCACTGTTCTCCATAGTGGCTGTACTAGTTTGCATTCCCACCAACAGTGTAAGAGGTTCCCTTTTCTCCACACCCTCTCCAGCATTTATTATTTGTAGACTTTGGATCACAGCCATTCTGACTGGCGTGAAATGGTACCTCATAGTGGTTTTGATTTGCATTTCTCTGATAATGAGTGATGTTGAGCATCTTTTCATGTGTTTGTTAGCCATCTGTATGTCTTCTTTGGAGAAATGTCTATTTAGTTCTTTGGCCCATTTTTGATTGGGTCATTTATTTTTCTGGAATTGAGCTGTAGGAGTTGCTTGTATATTTTTGTGATTAGTTGTTTGTCATTTGCTTCATTTGCCCTTATTTTCTCCCATCCATTTGTTTATTTTGCTTTTTTCCAATATTCTGGGAGGTGGTGATGACCCATTTGTTTATCTTTGCCTTTGTTTCTTTTACCTTAGAAACAAATTTAAAAAAAAAAAAAAGTTATAATAATTTATGTCAAAGATCTTACTGTCTATGTTTTCTTCCAGATGTTGTTTGGTTTCAGTCTTACATTTAGTTATTTCATCTATTTTGAGTTTATTTTTGCTTATGGTGTGAGGTAATGTTCTAATCCCATTCTTTTTTACATATATTGATTTCTATCTGAATATGTCCGTTGATTTGAGATGTTTAAAAATCTGTTGATCTATCTGTATATCTATGTCAGTCTGTGTGCTTATCTCTCCAAACGACAGCAGAGTGTTTTGCACATTATATTTCATGAATAAATTTTTATTGAATAGAGTTGAATTTAATTTTGTCACTTTCAACTGTAGAAGCCATTAGCTGATTGGGACAGAAGTTTTTTCAAAGTTCTTTGGGAGGAAGCAGACATATATATGTCCCATAAATGGTGCATTGTCAGTGACTCCTATCTAATTCTCCTTTCAGAAAATCATAACTTTGAACATTTAGTTGGTTGCAATATATTATCAGAGGTATTAGGCTTATTTTTAAAGATGTAAAACAGATAAAAAACTTTTTCAATACTTATTAAACAGAAACTAAACCTTATAATGAATTTAAATATTAGGATAATACAGACAGTGGTTTGGTTTAATCTGCTAATTTAATCTTATTAAGGCAAAATTTTTTTAGGACACAATTTTAATTGATTGCAAAAGTAAATTTTTTAGTAGAGTCTTCTTTAATTATTTTCAGACTTACAAAATTTGTACTATTCTTTTTAGCAGGATATTTGTTAAGACTTTAAGACTGATTTTTATCTCCATGACTCTTGAAATGTATTTTGAGTGTAGAAAGGTCTTCAATAAATTATATATCTTTTGCAGAAATAATCAATGAATCATTTTTAGAAAAAAAAAAAAGCCTGTTATTAATTGAGGCATAATTCATTATATATGAATACTTCTCTGTACTGAACAACAACAACAACAAAAAAAGAATGAAAATAACAAAAAGCTAATACTTATACTTACAATATACCAGACATTTTAAAAAGTGCTTTATAATATCTTTTTTAATCTTAACATCTCTCTTAGAGTTAGTCTCATTATCTCCAGTTTATTTCAAGGAACCTGAGAAACAGATAAAGATATCTTTAAAAAAAAAAAACTGCACAGCTAGACAAAACTCCTAACTATCACAATGCAAATAATTAAATATGATACTGCATAGTATGGTAAAAATAATCATTTGGGGGCTCTGTAAATCAGATTAAGTCCAGCAAGTTTTTTTTTTTTCAGGAAACAAAAGTGAATATAAAATTGCTGCACTTTATCATTTCAAACCTCCATATTTCAATAAATATTTATGAGACATGCAAAGAAACAAAATATAACTCATACTCAGTTTAAAAAAAAGGTCACTAGAAACAATCATAAGTGGGCTCAGGTGTTAAATTTATCACACATAGACCAAAAAGCAGCTATTATAAATTTGTTCAAGAATTTAAAGGAAACCATATTTAAATTAATTGAAAAATAAGATTACAATGACATTAAAAAGGAGCTCAACAGAGACAAAAGCCATAAAAAAGAAACAAATGAAAATTGCAAAGTTGAAAGGACAATAAATGAAATGAAAAAAATCAGTAGATAGACTCAATATCATAAGATGCACAAGAGAGCACAGTAGATGCACTCGTCTTCTCCTGCGAGAATTCCAAAATTCCAACTAACTGCTGAACAACCATCAATAGGAGAATGTTGGATCCCACCAAAAAAAGATATCCCATATCAAAGGGCAAAGGAGAAGCCCTAACAAGACAGTAGAAGGGATGAAATCACGTTTAAAATCAAACCCCATACCCGCCAGAGACACTCAGAAGGCTCAAACAAAACCTTGTGTTCAACAGGACCCAGGGACCCCACAAGAGCCTGAGCCAGACCTGCTTTTGAGTATTTCAGTGTCTTCTGTGGAGGCACGGGTCAGCTGTGGCTGCCTTGGGGCCAGGGGCTCTGGCTGCAGGAGACCTGGGAAGCATGGGGTGTGAGCCCTATCACAGAGCCACTGAGCAGGCAATCCACGAACTGGAGAACAATTATAACAAAGAAGTTTTCACATTGTTGCAAAAGTTCTAGGGCCTGCAACAGATTTCCCAACTTGGGAATCTGGCAAAGGGACTGAGAACCCCCGGGAAATTTGATTTTGAAGACCAGTGGGATTTCATTACAGAACTTCCACAGGACTGGAGAAACAGACTCTTGGAGGCCACAAACAAAACACTGTGTGCACCAGGACTCAGGAGAAAAGAGCAGTGACACCACAAGAGACTTGCTTGTGAGTGTATGGGAGTCTCCAGAAGCGTGATGGTTTGACAGTGGCCTGCCGTGGGGTCAGGGGCAATGAGTACAACAGTCCTGGCATAAGTCTTTTTGAAGGAGGTCGCCATTACCTCCATTACCCTACCACAGTTTGGTCTCAGGCCAAAGTACAGGGAAGGAACACAGCCCCACCCCTCAACAGAAAATTGGATTAAATATTTACTGAGCATGGCACCACCCATCAGAGCAAGACCTAGATTCCCCCATAGCCAGTTCCTCCCAACAGGAAGCTTCCACAAGCCTCTTACCCTTATCCATCAGAGGGCAAACAGAATGGAAACCACAATAACATAAAACTAACCAAACTGATCACTTGGATCACAGCCTTGTCTAACTCAGTGAAACTGTGAGCCATGCTATGTAGGGCCACCCAAGACGGATGGGTCATGGTAGAGAGTTCTGGCAAAACGTGGTCCACAGGAAAAGACAATGGCAAACCACTTCAATATTCTTGCCTTGAGAACCCCATGAAAAATATGAAAAGGAAAAAAATATGACATTAAAAGATAAACTCCCCAGGTCGGTAGGCAGCCAATATGCTACTGGAGGAAAATGGAAAAATAGCTCCAGAAAGTATGAAGAGGCTGAGACAAAGCAAAAACAATGCCCAGTTGTGTATGTAACTGGTAATGGAAGTAAAGTCTGATGCTATAAAGAACAATATTGCATAGGAACCTGGACTGTTAGGTCCATGAATCGAGGTAAATTGGAAGTGGTCAAACAGGAGATGGCAAAAGTGAATACAATTTAGGAATCAATGAACTAAAAGGGACTGGAATGGATGAATTTAATTCATTAGATCATTATATCTACTACTGTGGGCAAGAATTCCTTAGAAGAAACAGAGTAGCCCTCTAGTCAACAACAGAGTCCAAAATGCAGTTCAGTTCAGTTCAGTCACTCAGTCGTGTCCAACTCTGTGACCCCACGGAGTGCAGTATGCCAGGTCTCCCTGTCCATCACCAACTCCCAGAGTTTACTCAAACTCATGCCAATTGAGTCAGTGATGCCATCCAACCATCTCATCCTCTGTTATCCCCTTCTCCTCCCACCTTCAATCTTTCCCAGCATTAGGGGCTTTTTCAATGAGTCAGTTCTTTGCATCAGGTTGCCAAAGTATTGGAGTTTCAGCTCCAGCATCAGTCCTTCCAATGAATATTCAGGAATGATTTCCTTTAGAATTGACTGGTTGGATATCCTTGTGGTCCAAAGGACTCGCAAGAGTCTTCTCCAACACCACAGTTTAAAAGCATCAATTCTTCAGTGTTCAGCTTTCTTTATAGTCCAACTCTCACATCCATATATGACTACTGGAAAAACCATAACTTTGACTAGATGGACCTTTGCTGGCAAAGTAGTGTCTCTGATTTTTAATATGCTGTCTAGGTTGGTCATAACTTTTCTTCCAAGGAGCAAGTATCTTTTAATTCCAAGGCTGCAGTCACCATCTGCAGTGATTTTGGAGCCCCCCAAAATAAAGTCTTTCACTATTTTCATTGTTTCCCCAACTATTTTCCATGAAGTGATGGGACCAGATGCCATGATTTAGTTTTCTAAATGTTGAGCTTTAAGCCAACTTTCCCCCTCTCCTCTTTCACGTTCATCAAGAGGCTCTTTAGTTTTTCTTCACTTTCTGCCATAAGTGTGGTTATTGATATTTCTCCTGGCAATCTTGATTCCAGCTTGTGCTTCATCCAGCCCAGCATTTTTCATGACATACTCTGAATATAAGTTAAATAAGCAGGGTGATAATATACAGCCTTCTGTGCAATCTCAAAAATGAAAGAATGAACCCTTTTCATTTACAAAACAAACCACTCAATATCACAGTAGTCCAAGTCTATTCTCCAACCAGTAATGCTGAAAAAGCTGAAGCTAAATGGTTCTATGATGACCTACAAGACCTTATATAGCTAATACCAAAAACAGATATCCTTTTCATCATATGGGACTGGAATGCAAAAGTAAGAAGTCAACAGATACCTGGAGTAACAGGCAAGTTTGGCCTTGGAATACAATGTGAAGCAGTGAAAGGCTAACAAATTTTGCCAAAAGAACATGGTAGTCAGAGCAAACACCCTCTTTCAACAACTCGAGATGTCTCCTCACATGAACATCACCAAATGGTCAATACCAAAATCATATTGATTATATTCTTTGTAGCCAAGACCAGGAGCTGACTGTGGCTCAGATCATGAATTCCTTATTGCAAAATTCAGTCTTAAATTGAAGAAAGTAGGACAAACCACTAGACCATTCAGGTATTACCTAAATCAAATCCCTTACGATTATACAGTGAAAGGGACAAATAGATTCAAGGAATTAGATCCGATAGAGAGAATGCCTGAAGAACTATGGATGGAGGTTTGTAACTCTGTACAGAAGGTGGCGATCAAAACCATCCTCAAGAAAAAGAAATGCAAAAAGGCAAAATGGTTGTCTGAGAAGGCCTTACAAATAGCTGAGAAAAGAAGAGAAGTGAAAAGCAAAGGAGAAAATGAAAGCTATACCCATCTGAATGCAGAGTTTCAAAGAATAGCAAGGAGAGCTAAGAAAGCCTTCCTTAGTGATCAAGGCAAAGAAATAGAGGAAAACAATAGAATGGGAAAGACTAGTGATCTGAAGAAAATTAGAGATATCAAGGGAACATTTCATGCAAAGATGGGCACAATAATGGACAGAAAGAGTATGGACTTAACAGAAACAGAAGATATTAAGTGGAGGTGGCAAGAATACATGGAAGAACTATACAAAAAAGATCTGAATGACCCAGATAACCACAATGCTGTTATCACTCGCCTAGAGTCACACATCCTTGACTCTTGACATCCAACCAGAGTCAGAAGTCAAGTGGGTCTTAGGAAGCAGCACCACGAACAAAGCTAGTGGAGGTGACGGAATTCCATCTGATCTATTTCACGTCCTAAAAGATGATGCTTTTAAGGTGCTGCACTCAATATGCCTGCAAATTTGGAAAACTCAACAGTGGCCACAGAACTGGAAAAGGTCAGTTTTTATTTCAATCCCAAAGAAAGGCAATGCCAAAGAATGTTCAAACTACCACACAACTGTAAGTCATCTCACATGCCAGCAAAGTAATGCTCAAAATTCACTAAGCTCAGCTTCAAGAGTACATGAACTAAGAACTTCCCAGATGCTCAAGTTAGATTTAGAAAAGGCTTAGGAACCAGAGATCAAACTGCCGACAACCATTGGATCACAAAAGAAGTGTCCTTGGGGTCGCAAAGAGTCAGACATGACTGAGCGACTGAACTCACTGAGTGCAGTATCAGTACTGGTAGTTTATCTGATAATCCAGGTGTTACTATGTAATTAAAGGGCTTGATAGGCTGGACAAAGGTATCATTCACACCACAGGTGGGATGGAGCAGGATGGTGTGAGAACTCAGAACAATTTAACACTTTTGAATTATTTGTGGGATTCCATTTACTATTTTCAGATCTGTTGACAGTGGGTAACTAAAATTGCAGAAAGTGTAACTGCAGATGGCAGGCATGGGTTGCATTGTAATAGTTTCATAGCCTTTCTAGATTTTTTGGTTTTACTTACAACCAAAATTTACTTAAAACCAAAAAAATTTTTTTCTTACAACCGTTTATTTTCCATATTCCTTTTTCTAAAATATGTATTAGGTCATCATTATACTGCTTAAATCCTTTCCATGGCTTTCCATACGATATGGAGGACAACACATACACCCCCTAATAAGGCCTACCAGCATAATAATATAATACTTTGCAGTCCTAATTAAATAATAAATTGTTATATTATCTTACCTGTGTTTCTAAAATCAACTGCTACAGTTTACTCGACATTAATTTACTTCTGGGCATTTTGTATCTCTTACTAACTTTTCAGTAAGTCAAGTTTAGTCTTTGTACTTGCTTTCCATGTTTCCTGTAACTGCATCCCAGGTATTTCCAAGGTTCATCTATTCTTATCTACCATCTATCCCAAATGTTGGCCATTCAAAAAAGATTTCCTGGTTGTGCTAGTTAAATTAGGATCCATTCATTACTTACCACAACTCCCTACTGAATTTCTCTTTTATTTTTTAGAGAACTTCTCAGTATCTGAAATTCTGTTTCATTTGTTATTTACATCTGTGTTGATACCTTGCCTCACCAGACAAAAGACACAAGAATGAGGGAAGAAATTATTTTCTGCATGCTGATAAATCCTCGAACACTTAAAATAGTGTCTAAGACATAATAAATCCTTTATATTTGCTGAATGAATGAGTTAATTAAATTGTAATGATTCCTGTGTACCTATCACTATACAAGTGAAGTGAGACAAATTCATGGAACAGGGTTAAATATGTTTAAAATATTCAGAATTTTAAAAATACAGTGAATAATCTTTTTACATTATTCCATAATTTATTTATAATAAACTAGTAATGGGTAAATGTCATATTCTGAATTATTTAACCTAGAAAAATATTTAACAATAAAAATAAAACTGAAAATATATGACAATTTGTTCATTTTAAGTATAGCTATTAAAGTTTACTCTTCACCTTAATGGTGTTTCTGTCCTGGAGGAGATTTTATCTGGTTTTCATGACTCTGCTGCTCACCGTCTACATTATTTAATTTGAGCTGCAGTGGTACATCCCCCCTAGCCTTAATTTATATTCTTTATTGGACCTTTCATCAATCCCCTTGATATTTGATGAGCTCCAAATTTACATCTTCAAAGTTTAACTCTCTCCTAAACTCCAGGCAGTTCTGTATTTCCAACACCTTATGGTACATCTTTACATGGACATCACTAAGATACTTTAAATAAAAATCATGAGGCATCAGAGTGTGGTTCTTAAGAGTCTAAAATTTAAATTCCAGCTCCCCTAAATTCAAGTTTCCTTATCTGTAAAATCAAGATAACTACCAAATCTGCCTTTTAAGCAGGATTAATCACCATGTTCCATTGAGCTAAACCGAATAAATCATTAGGCAAATGGGAAGTGATATAAAACTTTGGCAGAGATAGCATCACTGACCTAATGGACATGAACTTGAGCAAATTCAAGGAGATGGTGGAGGACAGGGAAGCCTGACATGCTGCAGTCCATGGAGTCAAAAGAGTCAGACACAATTTAGCAACTGAACAATGAACAACCAATATAACTCTTTAGTTATTGCCCATGTATGCTGGCGTTGGAATTTGTATTAATCACTTATTTACTATCACTTTATTATATTATATGAAAATACAGAAAATAAGATATTTAAATATCTGTTTTTAAAAGTACTATGTTCCTTAAATGAGTAAAGTATAATTATGACAATTTTTGATAGTATTTTGTCTTTTATTAAGTAATATTTAACAGTGTACCAAATGTGACATAAGATTAATATCCTACTCAAAAAATTAACCAATTACTACATCTATTCTTAAAAGACTTAAGTTTATAAAGGGAATTCAGAAAATAAAATGCTCATCTGCATTAGAACATGATAGCTATGTTGAAAATATATTCCAGGTAGTAGGTTTGTGTCACAGACTGATAGATTTCCCATAAATATTTGATTAAGCCTTGATTTCCTCATTTTGGAAAGGAAGTGTCTGATTATATCTAATAACCAGCCCAGTTATACATACTATGTATATAAATAAATGGTCCATAAATTAGTATTGTATATTTATCTGAAACAAAGGGAATATGCTATTTATATTCACATAATTTTTAAAAAATGTAGCATAATTATTGCTTTGTTTTGATGTTATTTTCATCACAAAGCTGCAGATTGCATAGATTACCTATCATGTCTTTTATATTCACCATAGGTCAAAAAATGTTAATTATTACTACAGTGGAAAGACTGAATTGTATTTGTGCTCTCAACAGTTTTCCACATCAAAGTATTTACTTCTTTTTAATATTTCTGGTTTTCTATGTAGGATTACAATAAGATATCAATCTGTGAACTTTGGTAGTACACAAAATAACTATGGGGAATCTCCTAGATTAAAGACCAGGCTTTGTTTAATATCTTTGTTCCCTCAACAGAGCTATAAGACTAATTGGCAAGTTGAATTGCTCACAAAAGCCAAAATTTTTCAATATAATAACAGGAGGTAACAGATAAATTATAACAAATATCTGAAACTTTCTAGTCAGTAGCCAAGAAAAGTTTGACAGCTATTTAACTTGGTGTTCATTCTCAATTACAATCCAAGTAGCTGGAAAAAAGTCTTTGCTATTTTGAATTAATTTTTATCTAATTGTAGATTTTAAAAAGCAAAATGTTTACTAAGATATCTTCAAGACAATAATTTTTTTTTCCTGATAAGACATGATCTTATGAATAGTAAATTCAATTAACAATTTAAACTATGACTTCTTAAGAAGGTTTCACAACATAATTGGATATTAGATTATTTTTTAACACTGATTACTTCCTTATATATTTTAATAATACCTTTAATAACTAGATATAGAAAAATATGAAGCCTATGCTATCAATAGCTTTACAACTATTATTCCTTACCTTTAAGATCAAAATATAAAGTGTAAAATAAACACTTAAATGTAAATTTATCTAAGTGAGAAATTTATAACATTTCTAAAATAAGTAACATAAAGATATTAGGGAATCAAAACTAAGTGTATTTTGCCATTTTATAGATACAATAAGGCAAGTTGACATCCAGCATGAAATTGTCATCTTCAAAGTAACTTCTGTGTTTCTAATCTATATTTTCAAGAGACTGAAACCAGTATAGCAATTAACCAATTAAATTTCATGAATCTCACTTCTTAAGTGTTTATACTGCTCACCAATATGTATTCCCAGTGACAGTTTCACAGGCTGAAAAGATTGTGGATCAGAACAACATATTTATGTACTGGCATGAGTTCCTGGAATAGATTAATTCTGAAAGGTATACAAAGAGAGGCTCTTCATTTCTTCTAAAGAACTAAAGAACTTCTAAAGAACCAAAGAGCCTCTTGATGAAAGTGAAAAAGGAGAGGGAAAAAGTTGGCTTAAAACTCAACATTCGGAAAACTAAGATCACGGCATCTGGTCCCATCACTTCATGGTGAATAGATGGGGAAACAGTGGCAGACTTTATTTTCTTGGGCTCCAAATCACTGCAGATGGTGACCACAGCTATCAAATTAAAAGACTCTTGCTCCTTGGAAGAAAAGCTATGACCAACATAGACAGCATATTGAAAAGCAGAGACATTACTTTGCCAGCAAAGGTCCATCTAGTCAAGGCTGTGGTTCTTCCAGTGGTCATGCATGAATGTGAGAGTTGGACTATAAAGAAAGCTGAGTGGTGAAAAATTGATGCTTTTGAACTGTGGTGTTGGAGACGACTCTTGAGAGTCCGTTGGACCGTGAGGAGATCCAACCAGTCCATCCTAAAGGAAATCATTCCTGAATATTCATTGGAAGGACTGATGCTGAAGCTGAAACTCCAATACTTTGGCCACCTGATTCGAGGAACTGACTCACTGGAAAAGACCCTGATGCTGGGAAAGATTGAAGGCGGGAGGAGAAGGGGATAACAGAGGATGAGATGGTTGGATGGCATCACCAACTCAATGGACATGAGTTTGAGTAAACTCTGGGAGTTGGTGATGGACAGGGAGGCCTAGTGTGCTGCAGTCCATGGGGTTGCAAAGAGTCAGACACAACTGAGTGACTGAACTGAACTGAAATTTAGAGATTTATGATCTTTTCCTGTTGGATTAATCTTTTTATTACTATAAACTGTTCCTCTTTAGCTGCATTAAAGATCCCTTACTTAAATTCAACATTGTATGATATACATATAGAAGTTTATTTTAATATTTGCATGCACAATCGCTTTAAATCATTCTGCATTGTCCTTGTAAAAGTGTTTTGTAAGATACATGAAACTCTGTTACCTTTTTATCAGCTTTGACTTTTTAAAGTTTTATTTGGTGAATTTTCCCTTTTGATTTAATGTTATTCATAATGTTTTTGTTTAGAACCACCATCTTAGCATTCATTTACTGTTTGTCTCTGTCTTTGTATGTTGTATTTTCTTTCTGTCTTGAGGATTTTTAGATCATACAAATACTGTTATTTTCTTCCTTTCACCTCTAACTTGTAAGTTACATATTTTATACCATGTCTTAGTGATTATTTCAGAGATTATAATGGGCAGTCTTGTCTTACTGTGGATAATAAAAATCATATTATTTCCATCTTCCTCAACTGTGATAGAAATTTTGGACCTTTAAATTGTGTTTACTCCCTCCACGCCCAAGGTAAGAGAAACCCAAGTAAGACAGTAGGTGTTGCAAGAGGGCATCAGAGGGCAAACACATTGAAACCATACTCACAGAAAACTAGTCAATCTAATCACACTAGGACCACAGCCTTGTCTAACTCAATGAAACTAAGCCATGCCCATGGGGCAACCCAAGACGGGTGGGTCATGGTGGAGAGATTTGACAGAATGTGGTCCACTGGAGAAGGGTATGGCAAACCACTTCAGTATCCTTGCCTTGAGAACCCCATGAACAGTATGAAAAGGCAAAATAATAGGATACTGAAAGAGAAACTCCCCAGGTCAGTAGGTGCCCAATATTCTACTGGAGATCAGTGGAGAAATAACTCCAGAAAGAATGAAGGGAGGGAGCCAAAGCAAAAACAATACCCAGCTGTGGATGTGACTGGCAATAGAAGCAAGGTCCAATGCTGTAAAGAATATATTGCATAGGAACCTGGAATGTTAGGTCCATGAATCAAGGCAAACTGGAAGTGGTCAAACAAGAGATGGCAAGAGTGAATGTCGACATTCTAGGAATCAGCGAACTGAAATGGACTAGAATGGGTGAATTTAAATCAGATGACCATTATATCTACTACTGTGGGCAGGAATCCCTTGGAAAAAATGGAGTGGCCATCATGGTCAACAAAAGAGTCCGAAATGCAGTACTTGGATGCAATCTCACAAATGACAGAATGATCTCTGTTCGTTTCCAAGGCAAACCATTCAATATCACAGTAATCCAAGTCTATGCCCCAACCAGTAACACTCAAGAAGCTGAAGTTGAACAGTTCTATGAAGACCTACACGACCTTTTAGAATTAACACCCAAAAAAGATGTCCTTTTCATTATAAGGGACTGGAATGCAAAAGTAGGAAGTCAAGAAACACCTGGAGTAACAGGCAAATTTGGCCTTGGAATATGGAATGAAGCAGGGCAAAGTCTAATAGAGTTTTGCCAAGAAAATGCACTGGTCATAACAAACACCCTCTTCTAACAACATAAGAGAAGACTCTATACATGGACATCACCAGATGGTCAACACCGAAATCAGATTGATTATATTCTTTGCAGCCAAAGATGGAGAAGCTCTATACAGTCAGCAAAAACAAGACCAGGAGCTGACTGTGGCTCAGATCATGAACTCCTTATTGCCAAATTCAGACTTAAATTGAAGAAAGTAGGGAAAACCACTAGACCATTCAGGTATGATCTAAATCAAATCCCTTATGACTATACAGTGGAAGTGAGAAATAGATTTAAGGGCCTAGATCTGATAGATAGAGTGCCTGATGAACTATGGAATGAGGTTCGTGACATTGTACAGGAGACAGGGATCAAGACCATCCCCATGGAAAAGAAATGCAAAAAAGCAAAATGGCTGTCTGGGGAGGCCTTACAAATAGCTGTGAAAAGAAGAGAAGTGAAAAGCAAAGGAGGAGAGGAAAGACATAAGCATCTGAATGCAGAGTTCCAAAGAATAGCAAGAGATAAGAAAGCCTTCTTCAGCAATCAATGCAAAGAAATAGAGGAAAACAACAGAATGGGAAAGACTAGGGATCTCTTCAAGAAAATCAGAGATACCAAAGGAACATTTCATGCAAAGATGAGCTCGATAAAGGACAGAAATGGTATGGACCTAACAGAAGCAGAAGATATTAAGAAGAGATGGCAAGAATACACAGAAGAACTGTACCAAAAAGATCTTCACAACAAAGATAATCACGATGGCATGATCACTGACCTAGAGCCAGACATCCTGGAATGTGAAGTCAAGTGGGCCTTAGAAAGCATCACTATGAGCAAAGCTAGTGGAGGTGATTGAATTCCAGTTGAGCTATTCCAAATCCTGAAAGGTGATGCTGTGAAAGTGCTGCACTCAATATGCCAGCAAATTTGGAAAACTCAGCAGTGGCCACAGGACTAGAAAAGGTCAGTTTTCATTCCAATCCCAAAGAAAGGCAATGCCAAAGAATGCTCAAACTACCGCACAATTGCACTCATCTCACAAGCTAGTAATAATGCTCAAAATTCTCCAAGCCAGGCTTCAGCAATATGTGAACCGTGAACTTCCTGATGTTCAAGCTGGTTTTACAAAAGGCAGAGGAACAAGAGATCAAATTGCCAACATCCGCTGGATCATAGAAAAAGCAAGAGAGTTCCAGAAAAATATCTATTTCTGCTTTATTGACTATGCCAAAACCTTTGACTGTGTGGATCACAATAAACTGTGGAAAATTCTGAAAGAGATGGTAATACCAGACCTCCTGATCTGCCAGAAATTTGTATGCAGGTCAGGAAGCAGCAGTTAAAACTGGACATGGAACAACAGACTGGTTCCAAGTAGGAAATGGAGTTCGTCAAGGCTGTATATTGTCACCCTGTTTATTTAACTTATATGCAGAGTACATCATGAGAAACGCTGGAATGGAAGAAACACAAACTGGAATCAAGATTGCTGGGAGAAATATCAATAACCTCAGATATGCAGATAACACCACCCTTATGGCAGAAAGTGAAGAGGAACTCAAAAGCCTCTTGATGAAAGTGAAAGTGGAGAGTGAAAAAGTTGGCTTCAAGCTCAACATTCAGAAAACGAAGATCATGGCATCCAGTCCCACCACTTCATGGGAAATAGATGGGGAAACAGTGGAAACAGTGTCAGACTTTATTTTTCTGGGCTCCAAAATCACTGCAGATGGTGACTGCAGCCATGAAATGAAAAGACGCTTACTCCTTGGAAGGAAAGTTATGACCAACCTAGATAGCATATTCAAAAGCAGAGACATTACTTTGCCAACAAGGTTCAACTAGTCAAGGCTATGGTTTTTCCTGTGGTCATGTATGGATGTGAGAGTTGGATTGTGAAGAAGGCTGAGCGCCAAAGAATTGATGCTTTTGAACTATGGTGTTGGAGAATACTCTTGAGAGTCCCTTGCACTGCAAGGAGATCCAACCAGTCCATTCTGAAGGAGATCAGCCCGGGATTCTTTGGAAGGAATGATGCTAAAGCTGAAACTCCAGTACTTTGGCCACCTCATGTGAAGAGTTGACTCATTGGAAAAAGACTGTGATGCTGGGAGGGATTGGGGGCAGGAGGAGAAGGGGACGGCAGAGGATGAGATGGCTGGATGGCATCACTGACTCGGTGGACATGAGTTCGAGTGAACTCTGGGAGTTGGTGATGGACAGGGAGGCCTGGCATGCTGAGATTCATGGGGTCACAAAGAGTCAGACATGACTGAGCGACTGATCTGATCTGATCTGATTTGATTTCCTATTACTTTTTCATTATTGCATATATTTCTCTCTGGTTCTTTTTTGTCCTCTCTTTGTTGAAATTCTTGTTTTGTCTTATATTGTTTTCCTCACTTTGTTAAATTATTTATCTGTTTTCTATTGTAGTTCTCTGGGCATATTTGGAACAATTATTCAGAATTCCATAGTGGTCATTTGCTATAGCTTCATTTCCATCTGATTGGTTACTGGAAGTTTGCTGTGTACCTCTGGTGAAGTCATGTTTCCCTGCTTCTTTCTGATTCCTGTAGCCTGTGTAGATGTCTGCATATTTGTAGATGCCATCACCTCTTCCATACTTTATGGAGTGACTTTCATAACCTTCACCTGTGGGTGGGGGCATCCTGGAGCATGCTGTGACCCTGGTCTACTGATGCAGAGTACCAAGTGTCAGGGGAATGTGGCACCTCTGGGACTGGTGGGGTGGGGGAAGGGCATTATGACTCTTTGGCTCAAGCCACTGTGATCCACAGTATTAACAACTGTGTTGCCCTTGGTGACCACTGCAAAGGAGTGGACATGTCGATAGAGGCTGCAGAGCTACCGGGGTCCTTAGCAGTGCCTCCAGGTCTTGTGGTCAGATACCTGGCAGATGACTGTGCTTGCCAGAGCTGGTGGTGTATGTTCACTTGGCTCCAGGGTCTTAGCTGCATATGCTTATGCAATGGCAGAGGATGGTTGCAACCACATATGCAGGGATGGGGGAAAGAGCAGGCAGCAAAGGGCACTCAGTTGTGTCCAACTTTTTGCAACCCCATGGACTGTAGCATGCCAGGGTTCCCTGTCCATTACCAACTCCCGGAGTTTGCTCAAATTTATGTCCATCAAGTCGATGATGCCATCCAACCATCTCATCCACTGTCATCCCTTTTTCTTCCTGCTTTCAATCTTCCCAGCATCAGGGTCTTTTCCAATGAGTCAGTTCTTGGCATCAGGTAGACAAAGTATTGGAGCTTCAGGATCAGCATCAGTCCTTCCAATGAATATTCAGGAATGATTTCCTTTAGGATGGACGGGTTGGATCTCGTTGCTGTCCAAGGGACTCTCAAGAGTCTTCTCCAACACCACAGTTCAAAAGCATCAATTCTTAGGTGCTCAGCTTTCTTTATGTCCCAACTCTCACATCCATACATGACTACAGGAAAAACGATAGCTTTGACTAGATGGACCTGCATTGGCAAAGTAATGTCTCTGCTTTTTAATATGCTGTCTATGTTGGTCATAGCTTTTCTTCCAAGGAGCAAGCATCTTTTAATTTCATGGCTGCAGTCACCATCTGCAGTGATTTTGGAGCCCAAGAAAATACAGTCTGTTTCCCCATCTATTTGCCATGAAGTGATGGTAATAGGAAATCTCATGGACAGAGGAGCCTCAGGGGCTACAGTCCATAGGGTCGCAAAAAGAGGTGCATGACTTAGCAACTGAAACAACAACAACTAGCAATTCCTCCTATACCATATCTGAATCATGGAAAATCTGTGGTTGTCAAATGAACTTCTTTCTGTATTTTCCAATTATCTGCCATCAGGCACAACTTTCATAAGAGTGGGCGATGATCATGGAGGCACGTTCATATATCTTCGTTCTTCTTTAGCCACTGCTCACAATCTAAGAATGGAGGATATGACTTTTTGCTAAAAAGCTGATTTATTTCATAAGGTGCCCAAACAACATGGGTAGTGGAAGAAGGTGAGAAAGACTGAAAATATGCTTTCCTATGGATTTATAAGCATATGTTTCCTCTTACATAACACAAAAAGCCTACAGTCATGTGATAGACAGGAAAGTCTGACATTTAGAAGGATTTCCTAATTTTTATGTATTTCTCTTAGAATTCATATAGTCAAGGTTTTGTGACTGGTTATATTAACATCATTACTCTTACCACAGTTTCACTTTGTTTACATGAATTTTTATGTATAATCAAAAGTATTAATACTTTTTAAACTGCAGTCATCTCTAGAGAGTATGCCTAGATTTTTTTTTTTCTTATTTGAGATTTAAATTCTTCCAGGTTTCCTCAAAAGATAGAAGCAGATCTGGCCCTAAATCATAAGCCAGTGAGTGAGTTGAAGTGGAATAGTAGCTAGAAAACAAAGTGGACAAATCAAGATGTGCAAAAACTTACGTGCCACTTTTTTGCAAGAACATTTTGTTACAGCTTATAAACTATTCTGTGATAGAACTAAAAACAGAAATAAAACCAAAAATACTTTATTAGAAAATATTAATACTTCACATACTTTAGTCTTCCTTACTGGTTCCATCACAAAACATCTCTTTATTAATTAATTATATCATGCTTAACATTTATAACTACTGAACTTCTTTATTCTTGTTGAAATCTCCAAGATACTTAAACACATAGTAAAACTGAATTAAACCCTAGGTAAAAATAGACTGTGTGGATCACAATAAACTGTGGAAAATTCTGAAAGAGATAGGAATACCAGACCACCTGACCTGCCTCTTGAGAAACCTATATGCAGGTCAGGAAGCAACAGTTAGAACTGGACATGGAACAACAGACTGGTTCCAAATAGGAAAAGGAGTATGTCAAGGCTGTATATTGTTACCCTGCTTAATTAATTTATCTGCAGAGTACATCATGAGAAATGCTGAGCTGGAAGAAGCACAAGCTGGAATCAAGATGGCCGGGAGAAATATCAATAACCTCAGAAATGCAGATGACACCACCCTTATGGCAGAAAGTGAAGAGGAACTAAAAAACCTCTTGATGAAAGTGAAAGAGGAGAGTGAAAAAGTTGGCTTAAAGCTCAACATTCAGAAAACGAAGATCATGGCATCCGGTCCCACCACTTCATGGGAAATAGATGGGGAAACAGTGGAAACAGTGTCACACTTTATTTTTGGGGGCTCCGAAATCACTGCAGATTGTGACTGCAGCCATGAAATTAAAAGACGCTTATTCCTTGGAAGGAAAGTTATGACCAACCTAGACAGCATATTCAAAAGCAGAGACATTACTTTGCCAACAAAGGTCCATCTAGTCAAGGCTATGGTTTTTCCAGTGGTCATGTATGGATGTAAGAGTTAGAGTGTGAAGAAAGCTGAGTGCCGAAGAATTGATGCTTTTGAACTGTGGTGTTGGAGAAGACTCTTGAGAGTCCCTTGGACTGCAAGGAGATCCAACCAGTCCATTCTGAAGGATATCAGTCCTGGGTGTTCTTTGGAAGGAATGATGCTAAAGCTGAACCTCCAGTACTTTGGCCACTTCATGCGAAGAGTTGACTCATTGGAAAAGACTGAGATGCTGTGAGGGATTGGGGGCAGGAGGAGAAGGGGATGACAGAGGATGAGATGGCTGGATGTCATCACTGACTCGATGGAAGTGAGTTTGAGTGAACTCCGGGAGTTGGTGATGGACAGGGAGCCCTGGCATCCTGCAATTCATGGGGTGGCAAAGAGTCGCAAACGACTGAGCAACTGAACTGAACTGAAAGATGAAACACTTAACTAGATAACTACTATTATCAAGTGACTGTCCACTCCCAAAATAATTGGCTCTGATAATCAGGTGAAAAAATGAAAAAACAGAAGCACTGTATTTAGTTCTTTACTGAATAACAATCTGTGTGGGTCAGACTTTTATTTCTCTTGGCCTTATGCAGGTCTCCCCTACATTAAAATTCCCATTGATTTCAAAGGAACTTAACTGGAAGGTAGAAAGTGAAATGAAAAACTGAAGCTGATATTTCTGCTTTTGTCAGATATTTACTTTCTACATTTCTTCTTCTCTTTGTCAGGACATCTCCAAAGGAAATGCATTATGTCAGAAGGGTCTTTTCTAATGCTTCACCTCTCCAATGCTTGATTTTCCAGAGAGTAACTGTACTCAGAGTAACTAAAGGCTGATCTCAAGAACCTTAAGTTTTAAATGACATTTGATATTTCACACTCATGTGCAGAGTGGTGAATTGCCAGATCAGCTTGAAGAAATATAGGAAGTGCTGCCTCCTTGCCCACTCTATTCAATTCATTCAGGACTCATGTCTTGCAGCTGAGTTATCACTCATCACATTTTCTTCACAGGTACACATGTGCTAGGAAAGTATCTTACAATCGTAACAGAAGTGCATATATGTACCTGCCATCCTATATTTATACTGTATTAGATTCCTTATTCTTCCACAGATATTTTAAATATAGACTTTAGTTATCCTTTCCTCAGCTAAAACTCAAAGAGAAAGGAGTTCAGTTATTGGTGATTTTAAAAAGAAAGAAAGAAAGAAAGAAGAATAGCAACTAACACAGAAACTATGGGAGGAGAACTAAACATAAACATTTCTGGGATGAGTTTCTTTGTCCAAATCAGGGGTCACCAAACCATGGCCAAAAGACAAATCTGGCCTAATACCTTTTGTATAGCTCATGTGCTGAAAATATTTCTTTTTTATGTTTTTAGGTAGTTGAAAAAAAGTTGAATAATTTTTTTCTGATTCAATAAAATTATGTGAAATTCAAATTTCACTGTCTACAATAGTTTTTCTGAAGATGGCCAAATGAATTTATTTATGTATTATCTATGGCTGCCTTTGTGCTTTAAAAACAGTGTTTGATAGTTGCAATGAAGACTATATGGCTTGCAAACCCTAAAATATTTACTACCTGGCCCTGTACAGAAAAAGTTGGCCATCCTCTAGCATGAACTCTTCAATCTATTCTCTCTTTTAACTATGCCAAATATTTTCCTAGTCCACTATAATGTATCATGAAAATGTGCTTAGTAGACCTCAGAGTTCCTCTCTGCCTGACTACTCAAATTAGGGCATAATGAAATACTTATCTTTATTGTTCATGGGTCACTGTATATATGGAAAGGAGTGCCAACTGGGTATAACTATGGAATGACTAGGAATGAAACTAGGTATAACGAGATGATAACTCTGAAATCATAAAGAGTTGGAATAAAAGAAGACAAAATAGGTCAGAGAATTCTGGGAAATGTTGGAAATAAGTTTATCATTCTTGCTGCTGCTGCTGCTGCTGCTAAGTCGCTTCAGCTGTGTCCAACTCTGTGTGACCCCATAGACGGCAGCCCACCAGGCTCCTCTGTCCCTGGGATTCTCCAGGCAAGAATACTGGAGTGGGTTGCCATTTCCTTCTCCAATGCATGAAAGTGAAAAATGAAAGTGAAGTCACTTAGTCGTGCCCAACTCTTAGCGACCCAATGGACTGCAGCACACCAGGCTCCTCCATTCATGGGATTTTCTAGGCAAGAGTACTGGAGTGGGTTGCCATTATCATTCTTACTCCACAGTAAATGCTATTTTAAATACTTTTTAAACTGTTGATTTGTTGAACACTTACAACTTATGAGGTTTTTACTGCTGCTGGTGCTGCTAAGTTGCTTCAGTCGTGTCCGACTCTGTGGGACCCTAGAGACGGCAGCCCACCAGGCTCCCCTGTCCCTGGGATTCTCCAGGCAAGAACACTGGAGTGGCTTGACATTTCCTTCTTCAATGCATGAAAGTGAAAATTGAAAGTGAAGTCGCTCAGTCGTGTCCGACTGGTAGTGTCCGACTCCTAGCGACCCCATGGACTGCAGCCTACCAGGCTCCTCTGTCCATGGGGTTTTCCAGGCAAGAGAACTGGAGTGAGGTGTAATTGCCTTCTCCGGAGGTATTTACTAGTACTGGTCCATTTTATAGATGGGGAAACTGAGATAGAGAAAATATATTGCATGTCAATGTCATCAAAAACATTGATGACAAAGCTAGAAGTCAAATGCAGGAAGTCTGGTGTTGACCGTATGTCACTTTACCTGATTAAGGAGAAAATCTAGAAATGCATTTACTAGTGTGTGGTCTTAAAGAAGTTAGATATGCTCTCTGATTACCATAATTATGGCTGGTATGTAAAATAAATAAAGCCATCTTGTAGAATTGAAAGAAAATAATTGCTAAGAAATTAATTAATGTATGTACAGCACTTGCCCCAGGGCTGATCAAATAGATAATCAATATAATTACCATTTCCTTCACAGGTATCATCTGCATCAATGACATCACATTTTAAAGACAAATATGCATGGAAATGCAAAGGAACAAGGATCAAACTCTGGTCATTATAAACAGACACAGAAGAAACGATCAAAGACATATGAGGATAACTACATCTATTTGATGAGCCAGATGTGTAATCAATTAAATATGCTAGCACATTACAACAGATATTTATTTACAAAGTGCTATGGAATAAAAGAAAAAAAGGTCTTATTTTTGCCTTGAAAATGTATAGAAACTTCTCAAAGAACTTGAACCTGAAGTGTACTGAAGGTTGAATAAATGTTTGACAAGCAGACAAACTTGGGAAGAAAAATCTAGACAGAAGAAACAAAACTTTTCTAATTTTCCTAATTACCAAATGGAAGAGGGCAAGAGTATGTGTTTAAAAATGTGGAGCAGTCTGATATCTGCATCATATGACTGGTGTTCAGACAATGGAAGAAAAATTGAGATTTTCTTATAATATATGTAGGTACAGATTTTGAAGAACTGATGCTATGCTAAATGACTTGGAATTTATGTAAACTTCAAGGAATCATTAAAGAAGTTTTTCCAGAAGAGTAGTACTATTTTCTTGCATTATAAAAAACATTTTGTTGGTGTTAAGGAGGATTAGTTACAGGACAGTGGTTTTATAAGAAAGAGATGCCAGTTAAGATGTCATTGGAATATTCTGGATAAAGCAATTATAAACCTTATATAAGGTGTATTAGAAAGAAGGATGTGGTGATATCTCAGAAAATACTTAGAGTCTATTTTGACTAGATACGCTGTTCCTATCTTTTGCTCTTCTAAAGGAGGGTCAGGGAGAGATGTCTTTCTGATTTCAGGAATATCCAGACAGTTTGAGAAGAACTTGGGACATGAGATGAGTGCATTATGGAAAATATTCCTGATTTTAATGACAGACCTAGGTAAGCACTGGAAATTGTATCAGAAGTAGAAGCCAAGTTAAAAAAAAAAAAAAAAAGACAGAAAAGTAAGAGAGAAGTAAATGTGAAACATCTGAATTTATCAACGTTTTATAAAAATATGTGAAACACTTAGCAAATGTGCATATAAGAGAAACACTTCTAGTGGAAAACAAACTCCTTGTTATCAACATGTATTTTATTTATCTTTGTAATTTTTCTCTTTGATAAGTACTGGGCAGAAGGGTTGGGACACTGAATAATTATGCATGGGTTCAATATAATCCAACTAAACTTTATTTAAACTCAGAAAGGATATAGCTTTTTATTTCATTACATGCTAGACCTTTCTTTCATTTGCCTTATTTTAGGAAGGCATTTGGGAGTCTGTATCGGCCTTCTTATTGTAAAAGACTGGATTCAAAGGGTAAGGTAATGAACTGATCCTGATAATCACACAACCAACCAAATGACAATTCTTTTAAAAACTGTACCAAACACACAAAAAGTAGGTCATTATTAGAGACAGTAAGAGCAAAGCTGTTGATCTTCTTCACTTGCTCATTTAAACATCTGCTTCATGAATTCCTAATAACAATGATGTCAAATGTATATATTTGCAAACAAAATAGAATATATAATGGTTTGACTGCCCTTATAAGCATATACTATAATTCCATATATCAAGGAAGCGAGAAGACAATTATGACTGGGTTTAGGCTGCCTTGCATATATAACATAAAATGCATCTCATTGTAGAAAACTAAAAATAAACTTTTGAATATATTAATGTGAAACATTTTTTCCAAGATGAACAATGATGTTCACAAGTTACACAGGGTGCTATAAAGTTTAAGTAATTCTATGTTGAAGGAAATATTGTATGTGAGCACTGCATGTTCACATGTAATAAGAGAGTAAGACAAAAAATAATAATTTAAGCTTCACAGGCAAATTCTACCAAAAATACAAAGAAGAACTTATACCAACCTCTTTCAAACTCTTTCAAAAGATTGAAGAGGAGGAAACACTTGCAAAGATGTTCTATGAAACCACCATTACTCTGATACCAAAATCAAACAAAGAAAGCGCCAAAAAAATTATAGGCCAGTATTTTTGATGAAGATAGATGCAAGAATTCTCAACAGAATATTAGCAAACCAAATCCAACAACACACACAATAGATCATACACCACAACCAAGTGGGATTCATCCCGAGTTCACAGGATAGTTCAACATACACAAATCTATCAATGTGATACATCACATAAACAAAAGAAAAACCAAATGATCATCTCAATACATGCAGATAGAGCATCTGATGAAATTAAACATCCATTCATGATTAAAAACTGCTTGTCAAAGTAGGTATAGACCGAAAACATCTCAACATGATAACAACTATTTTTGACAAACCTCCAGCCAGTATCATACTCAATGGTGAAAAGCTGAAAGCTTTCCTGTTAAAATTTGGAACAAGACAAGGATGCTCACTCTCACCGTTGAATATGTTGAATATGTTCTATTCAACATAGTATTGTAAGTCTTAGCCACAGCAATAAAGCAAGAAAAATAAATAAAAGTTATCCAAATTGTAAATCAGATCAGATCAGATCAGTCACTCAGCCGTGTCCGACTCTTTGCGACCCCATAATCGCAGCACGCCAGGCCTCCCTATCCATCACCAACTCCTGGGGTTCACTGACACTCACGTCCATCAAGTCAGTGATGCCATCCAGCCATCTCATCCTCTGTCGTCCCCTTCTCCTCTTGCCCCCAGTCCGTCTCAGCATCAGATTCTTTTCCAATGAGTCAACTCTTTGCATGAAGTGTCCAAAGTACTGGAGGTTCAGCTTTAGCATCATTCCTTCCAAAGAACACCCAGGGCTGATCTACTTTAGAATGGACTGGTTGGATCTCCTTGCAGTCCAAGGGACTCTCAAGAGTCTTCTCCAACACCACAGTTCAAAAGCATCAATTCTTCGGCACTCAGCCTTCTTCACAGTCCAACTCTCACATCCATATATGACCATAGGAAAAACCATAGCCTTGACTAGATGGACCTTTGTTGGCAAAGTAATGTCTCTGCTTTTGAATATGCTATCTAGGTTGGTCATAGCTTTCCTTCCAAGGAGTAAGTGTCTTTTAATTTCATGGCTGCAGTCACCATCTGCAGTGATTTTGGAGCCCAGAAAAATAAAGTCTGACACTGTTTCCACTGTTTCCCCATCTATTTCCCATGAAGTGGTGGGACCAGATGCCATGATCTTCGTTTTCTGAATGTTGAGCTTGAAGCCAACTTTTTCACTCTCCACTTTCACTTTCATCAAGAGGCTTTTGAGTTCCTCTTCATTTTCTGCCATAAGGGTGGTGTCATCTGCATATGTGTGGTTATTGATATTTCTCCTGGCCATCTTGATTCCAGCTTGTGTTTCTTCCATTCCAGCGTTTCTCATGATGTACTCTGCATATAAGTTAAATAAACAGGGTGACAATATACAGCCTTGACATACTCCTTTTCCTATTTGGAACCGATCTGTTGTTCCATGTCCAGTTCTAACTGTTGCTTCCTGACCTGCATACAAATTTCTCAAGAGGCAGATCACGTGGTCTGGTATTTCCATCTCTTTCAGAATTTTCCACAGAGAGGTAAAATTTTCATTTCAGAATTGCTGTATCATATGGTAGTTCTATTTTTGGTTTATTGAAGAATGTCTATATTGTTTTCCCCAGTGGCTGCACCAATTTATACTCCCACTAACAGCATACAGGGTTCTCTTTTCTCTACATCCTTAACAACATTTGTTATTTGTGGTTTTTTGATAACAGTAATTCTGGCAGTTGTAAGGTAATATTTCATTTTGGTTTTGATTTGCATTTCTCTAATGACTAGCAGTGTTGAACATCTTTTGATGTTCTTGCTGGCCATCTGTATGTCTTCTTTGGAGATATGTCTATTTTGGTTTTTCAGCAATTTCTAATTTTTTTTCTGATGTTGAGTTGTATGATCTATTTGTATATTTTACATACTAACCCCTTATCACTTATGTCATTTGCAAATATTTTCTCTCACTCAGTGTATTTTCTTTCCATTTTATTGATGGTTTCCTTTGTTGAGCAAAAGCTTTTAAGCTTCACTGGACCCATTTGTTTATTTGTGCATTTGTAAAATCAGAAATGAAAAAGCAGAAGTTATAACTGACATGCAGAAATACAAAAAATCATAGGAGACAATTATAGACAACTATATGCCAATAAAATGGACAACTTAGGAGAAAAAAACCCACAAATTCCTATAAATGTACAATCTCCTAAAACTGAACAGAAAGAATTTTTTTAAAAAACTGTACAGTCCAGGTTCAATGTACAATACTGGATGCTTGGGGCTGGTGCACTGGGATGACCCAGAGGGATGGTATGGGGAGGGAGGAAGGAGGAAGGTTCAGGATGGGGAACACATGTATACCTGTGGCAGATTCATTTTGATATATGGCAAAACCAATATAATATTGTAAAGTTAAATAAAATAAAATAAAACCATTTAGAAAAAACAAGGGCAAAACAAACAAACAAACAAAAAAAAAAACACTGAACCAATTACCAATAACAAAATTGAACCAGTAAAAAAAAAAAAAAAAAAAAAAACCTCCCAACAAACAAAAAGTCCAGGACCAGAAGATTTCACAGGTGAATTCTGCCAAAAATTTAGAGAAGGATTAGCACCTATACTTCTCAAACTATTCCAAAAAACTACTGCATATGACCCAGCAATCCCCCTATCTATTCTTGCACATTGTTTGCTCTTTGACAGCCTTAAATATATTGTCACTAATATTTTAAATTATGTGTCCAATAATTCCAACATCTCTAAGTATGGTACTCATCCTTGTTGTGTCTTTTGTTATTGTTAACAAGCTTTTTTTTTTTTTTTCTTATAGCATGTTTGTAAGATTTGGCTGAAACCTGAACATGAGGAATCAGGTAGTAGGAAGTAAGTTAAAAAGTCTTTAGTGTGAGGTTTTATGTTAATCAGGCCATGATTTGGGCTGTGTTTAATCTTTGTGGATTTTGTATCTGCCAGAGGCTTAAAAATTCCTCTAATGTCTTTAGTTTCATCTTCCCTTTTGACTTTAGGGTTTCTTAAAAGCTCATCTGCAGATACTATTCATACTGGAAATCCGTTGGTATTGTAACAGAGTGTGGGTAAGAAGTATTCTACAATCTTTTAATTAAATATCAGTTGTTTAGTGGTCCTCAATGTGTGGGCTATGTCCTTTGCAAATGTTCTTAGCTTTCTTTCCTGCTATTCTTTATGAGATGAAAAAGCAAGAGAGTCTAGTAGGATAAATATCCTTCCCCAAATGGGATAATACTCTGGTAAATTCTTTCCCCCAGAGGTTAACCCTTGTTATGAAGCATAGTCTGGATGTCCTTCATAATGTCTACTTCCCTTGCCAGAACTCCGAAGGGATCTTTACTGGCTTTCACCATAAAACCTGGTAGAATTACTATTAATTATGTGAGGAGTGAAAATGTAACCAAGCCAGGACCCTACAGGGCCTTCCCAGGTCACATTTCTGCCCCATGTCCATTGCTGTAATCATATTCACACTTCCTGAGTTGTTTTACAGACACTAACACCATCACCAAATGGAAGAAATTAATGATTTGATGACCATGAGCCTCCAGAACTAGTGGCACCCTAAGGACTAATACCATTTCTGTCCTTTATCAAGCCCATCTTAGCATGAAATGTTCCCTTGGTATCTCTAATTTTCTTGAAGAGATCACTAGTCTTTCCCATTCTGTTGTTTTCCTCTATTTCTTTGCATTGATTGCTGAAGAAGGCTTTCTTATCTCTTCTTGCTATTCTTTGGAACTCTGCATTCAGATGCTTATATCTTTCCTTTTCTCCTTTGCTTTTCACTTCTCTTCTTTTCACAGCTATTTATAAGGCCTCCCTGGACAGCCATTTTGCTTTTTTGCATTTCTTTTCTATGGGAATGGTCTTGATCCCTGTCTCCTGTACAATGTCAAGAACCTCATTCCATAGTTCATCAGGCACTCTATCTATCAGATCTAGGCCTTTAAATCTATTTCTCACTTCCACTGTATAATCATAAGGGATTTGATTTAGGTCATACCTGAATGGTGTAGTGGTTTTCCCTACTTTTTTCAATTTAAGTCTGAATTTGGCAAAAAGGGGTTCATGATCTGAGCTACAGTCAGCTCCTGGTCTTGTTTTTGTTGACTGTATAGATCTTTTCCATCTTTGGCTGCAAAGAATATAATCATTCTGATTTCGGTGTTGACCATTTGGTGATGTCCAAGTGTAGAGTCTTCTCTTGTGTTGTTGGAAGACGGTGTTTGTTATGACCAGCGCATTTTCTTGGCAAAACTCTATTAGTCTTTGCCCTGCTTCTGAAACTCCAGTACTTTGGCCACCTCATGCAAAGAGTTGACTCATTGGAAAAGACTCTGATGCTGTGAGGGATTGGGGGCAGGAGGAGAAGGGGACAACAGAGGATGAGATGGCTGGATGGCATCACTGACTCAATGGACGTGAGTCTGGGTGAACTCCGGGAGTTGGTGATGGACAGGGAGGCCTGGCATGCTGCGATTCATGGGGTCACAAAGAGTCGGACATGACTGAGCGACTGAACTGAACTGAATTGAAGGATTAATAATGTTAACCTCCTTGTTACCACAATATCAAGCAATCAGAGAATTGTGCACAACCTAATCACAAACCCTGTGTGTGATGCACCCTCCCCCACCCCCCAATTTGCCTTTAAAATTGCTTTACTGAAACCCTTTGGGAAGTTTGGGGTTTTAGAGCATCAGCTACCATTCTCCGTGTACCGGTGCCTTTATAATAAATGTGCATTTTTCTTCACCACAACCTGGTGTCAGTAGATTGACTTTATTCTGTGCAGGCAAGCAGATCCAAGTTTGGTTCAGCAACAAAAATTCATGTAGTATGAAGCACCAGCTTAAAGCCAGCACTTTAGTTAAAACTTTTGTAAGTGGATACTTTCTCCCTTTATACTTAACACTTTCAGAAGGAACAAATTTTCTCTACCCTCAAAGCTCATTGGCTGGCCCAAGAATTATATTTATAGCTGGGAAAAGAAGAGAAGTGAAAAGCAAAGGAGAAAAGGAAAGATATAAGCATCTGAATGCAGAGTTCCAAAGAATAGCAAGAAGAGATAAGAAAGCCTTCCTCAGTGATCAGTGCAAAGAAATAGAGGAAAACAACAGAATGGGAAAGACTAGAGATCTCTTCAAGAAAATTAGAGATACCAAAGGAACATTTCATGCAAAGATGGGCTCAATAAAGGACAGAAATGGTATGGACCTAACAGAAGCAGAAGATATTAAGAAGAGGTGGCAAGAATACACAGGACAACTGTACAAAAATAGATCTTTATGACCCAGATAATCATGATGGTGTGATCACTCACCTAGAGCCAGACATCCTGGAATGTGAAGTCAAGTGGGCCTTAGAAAGCATCACTACGAACAAAACTAGTAGAGGTGATGGAATTCCAGCTGAGCTATTTCAAATCCTGAAAGATGATGTTGTGAAGGTGCTATACTCAATATGTCAGAAAATTTGGAAAACTCAGCAGTGGCCATAGGACTGGAAAAGGTCAGTTTTCATTCCAATCCCAAAGAACGGCAATGCCAAAGAATGCTCAAACTACCGCACAATTGCACTCATCTCACACGCTAGGAAAGTAATGCTCAACATTCTCCAAGCCAGGATTCAGCAGTACATCAACTGTGAACTTCCAGATGTTCAAGCTCGTTTTAGAAAAGGCAGAGGAACCAGAGATCAAATTGCCAACATCCGCTGGATGATGGGAAAAGCAAGAGAGTTTCAGAAAAACATCTATTTCTGCTTTGTTGACTGTGCCAAAGCCTTTGACTGTGTGGATCACAATAAACTGTGGAAAATTCTGAAAGAGATAGGAATACCAGACCACCTGATCTGCCTCTTGAGAAACGTGTATGCAGGTCAGGAAGCAACAGTTAGAACTGGACATGGAACAACAGACTGGTTCCAAGTAGGAAAAGGAGTGTGTCAAGGCTGTATATTGTCACCCTGCTTATTTGACTTATATGCAGAGTACATCATGAGAAACGCTGGGCTGGAAGAAGCACAAGCTGGAATCAAGATTGCCAGGAGAAATATCAGTCACCTCAGGTATGCAGATGACACCACCTTTATGGCAGAAAGTGAAGAGGAACTGGAACTAAAAAGCCTCTTGATGAAGGTGAAAATGGAGAGTGAAAAAGTTGTCTTAAAGCTCAACATTCAGAAAACTAAGATTGTGACATCTGGTCCCATCACTTCATGGGAAATAGATGGGGAAACAGTGGAAACAGTGTCAGACTTTATTTTTCTGGGCTCCAAAATCACTGCAGATGGTGACTGCAGCCATTAAATTAAAAGATGCTTACTCCTTCGAAGGAAAGTTATGACCAACCTAGATAGCATATTCAAAAGCAGACACATTACTTTGCCAACAAAGGTTCATCTAGTCAAGGCTATGGTTTTCCAGTAGTCATGTGTGGATGTGAGAGTTGGACTGTGAAGAAAGCTGAGCACCAAAGAATTGATGCTTTTGAACTGTGGTGTTGGAGAAGACTCTTGAGAGTCCCTTGGACTGCAAGGAGATTCAACCAGTTCAATCTCTCTAAAGGAGATCAGTAATGGGTCTTCTTTGGAAGGTCATGCTAAAGCTGAAACTGCAGTACTTTGGCCACCTCATGTGAAGAGTTGACTCATTGGAAAAAACTGTTGCTGGGATGCATTAGGACCAGGAGGAGAAGGGGACGACAGAGGATGAGATGGCTGGATGGCATCACTGACTCGATGGACATGAGTTTGAGTGAACTCCGGGAGTTGGTGATGGACAGGAAGGCTTGGCATGCTGCAATTCATGGGGTCACAAAGAGTCGGACACGACTGAGTGACTGAACTGAACTGTAGGCTCCTGGGCACAGGAGCTTTTCTGTTCACCCTCCATGATGTTCCCTGAGTTCCAAAGAGCAGGTTCAAACAGTTGCTAATCAGAGAAGGGAGGAGGTGTATAGGAAGGGAGAACAGCCAAGAAAAAGTGAGTAACTTTACAAATGGATGAGACCCTCACTTTAAATACCTTCTCCAGCTAAAGACTAAGGATGTTTGCAGTAGTAGTTTGGGATTTCAAAGAGGAGAAAAGCAATTCACATGGAGATGGAAAATCAAGAGTTTGGTAAACAAATGTTTACTGGGCAAGCAGAAGCAGTGCGACACAGAGTGGCCTCTGATCTCTAGGCCCTGCTGATATCCCCCACCACACCTAAGAGTATTATTTGCAGATACCTCTGGTGATAGCTCTACTTGGGAACAAGTAGAACTTCTTCTCTACTTGTGCCTCTCTCTAAAATCTTTTAGGCAGTTAAGAGAGAGGTAACACACACACACAAAACAAACTTCCTGAGTCTTCTGTTCTTAAAAATAATCAGTTAAATTAACATTCATGTCAAAGACAGATATTTTTTTGGAACTTCCCTGTGGTCTAGTGGCTAAAACACTGCACTCCCAATGCAGGGGGCCTATGTTCTATCCCTGGTCAGGGAACTAGATCCCACATGCCACAACTAAGAGTTCTCATGTCACAACTAAAGATTCTGCATGTTGCAACTAAGACCCAGTGCAGCCAATAAATAAATTAAAGTAAACACTGAAAACAAAGAAACACATTTTTGGTGTGGCAAATTTTGCTCCTCTACAATATAAATACCAACATGTATCATTTAAAAAGGAAAGATCCTAAGTACCAAGAGCCTCACATACAGGAGAAAATTAAATTTCACCATCATGTTTAGAAAAATAAACAAATTTATGAATAGAATCTCACAGTATTCTTTATCTGAAATTGGACCTGTTCATCATAAATTTGATATCATTCATTTACAAAGACTTTTAAAAACCATTTTCATTAATTTTTGAAATCCCAACAACTGGGTACTAAAAACATCAAACACACAAACACAAATGTTGTTTTTATAATAAAGCCTGAAAAGACCTAAAAGTCACATTTGAGTATATATATATATATATATATATATATATATATATAATTACTGTGCAGTGGCTAAGCAATATGAAAGTGAATAGTGAAAAAATGAGGAGACAGAATCCTAGTGTGTTCATTTAATTGTCAGTCATAATAGGTCCTGGACAAAAAGAATATGGAACTAACACCCTCAAACAGTACACATAATTTTTATCTGAATTTGATATGATTTAGTCAGATGAGAACTTATGTGCTTATGAGAACTTATTGTGTTTCCTGTGTTCACAGAGTTTGGTGGTGGTGGTTTAGTCGCTAAGTCACGTCCAATTCTTGCAGGCCCATTGACTGTAGCCTGCCAGGTTTCTCTGTCCATGGGATTCTCCAAGCAAGAATACTGGAGTGTGTTGCCATAACGTAAACTATTTCTTCATTGTTAAATAAATAAAACTCATAAACAAAGTGAGAAACTGATAAGGAAAAAAAAATCACCTCAAATCTCTTTGCAAGATAAGGTACACACTGACCTCATCATGGATTTGACATCTGACAGTAGTACAAATCCAAGTGCCACTAAACACTGAATTTTTACAAAATATCCACGCTGTTTCCTTTGGTGCTAATGCACTGTATGCATTCACAATCCTCCTTAATGGTCTCTGCATTTCTCATTTCCTTTACACAGTGGGATAGCATTATTTTTGCAATTCTATTCTGAAATAGAACTTTGGACACAAGAAAATATATGCACTTGTAATTTGCATTTTTGCTGTTATTTAAAATAGACATAATAGTTAAACTATTTTCTTGACATGAAGGGGAAAAAAAAAAAAAGAACTGCTCTTCTATTTCTATATTCTCTTCAAATGGAAGTCATGTCCCACCTAAATAGATCACCTGAAATTCTATTTCACTTGGTAGGTAACAATTCAAGTGTTCTACTTTTTTACTCCTAACTTAAATCTTACTAAATTCTTCTAGAAGTATAAATAAAATTGTCTTGCCTTTTATCCAGAATCTCATGATATAGATCCTAAAAATGAGCTAGTATTATAGTCTATCAATATCAAAATGTTATTATCCAAATAAAAAGAAAAGTTTTGAGTTTTTACATACAAGTCAAGTGAGCCTATCAACCCACTCCAGTATTCTTGCCTAGAGAATCCCAGGGACAGAGGAACCTGGTGGGCTGCCGTCTATGGGGTCGCACAGAGTCGGACATGACTGAAGCGACTTAGCAGCAGCAGCAGCGAGCCTGTGTGATGCAGTCAACAGAGGTCAGCCTCTTTGGGTAAAGTCAGACAGAGAAAGGTAGGGAGACAGCTTGTAGAAATAAATGGAGAACATCCTGCATGCAGTGTTTGCTGATGTTGACACAAATGCAAAGAGCCAATTGATCAGGCTACTGACTTCCTAGATGCAGTAAGAAAGCTTCATAGCCCTCATAGATCAAAAAAATATTTCTTTGTGCTTCCAAGGTTTGAAAGATCTTAGTGAAATTTTCATCTTACATATTTTTTATGGCCTCTTGTTTGTTGGGCTCTGCCACAATCTGTAAGTGAGAGCAGCATTAGAGCAAGTGCATATTGTAAAACAAAGATGCATTTCCCAAATCTTCATCTCTGTGATGTAAACAGATCTGATGGGCTTTCTAGATGACCCAATGGTGATCTTAGATTCTTATGTTCATATCATGCTCCATATAGTTTTAAGAGGAAGAGATTATTTTTAAAAATTTTTAAAATATAAATCTATTTATTTTAATTGGAGGCTGATTACTTTACAATATTGTCATGGTTTTGCCATACATTGACATGAATTCGCCCCGGGTGTACAATTCACATAAATGTAAAGGAAGTAAAATGTCTGTTAACCAAGTATTTCAAGTAAGTTCAGCTACCTTTCCACTAATACACACACACACACACAAACACACATACTTATGCATGTACACTACACAAAAGTTTAGTTTGGGCTTAAAATCTATTTTACTTTTATTTTCAAATGATTTCTCAAATACTGTAATATTTAAAAATGATACTCAGCTTGTGCTATGCCCTATCTCATGCTTAATATTAAATATATCATTAAAAGATTGTCATTGGATTAACTGAGATGTTCTGATTTAAGCACCTGTGAATCTGATTAGGAAATAGCTATATTCACTTCCTCCAGTGTATTGGGAAAAATATCTCTACTTCTTGGATGATCCCAGAGAATTAATTTGTATCTTTTCATCATATTCCTTTCTG
Source organism: Bos mutus (assembly GCF_027580195.1). NCBI lineage: Eukaryota > Metazoa > Chordata > Mammalia > Artiodactyla > Bovidae > Bos > Bos mutus. The sequence continues at coordinate 19,445,014 of NC_091621.1, read as the reverse complement.
CTAGCTCTGAAAAACAAAAATTTCCAACAAATCTGTAGCAGATGTTTTTCCTCACTTCTAATTGGTGGGGCAGTCCAATCCTGGAATTAACCTAGTTTCATACTTAGTTTTTTTTCCTCCCTTGTTCAATAGTCCCTTTTTATTGTTGAATTGAAATCTCTTTCCTTGAAAGCCAATTCACACCTCTAATGTCAAAGTGTGAGTGGTCTATATTAAGCAAGGGCAAGGTAGTTATTCTACAGTTGTTCTTATTTATTTAGGAGTATCATGCATGTAAGAAAAAACACCAACCTTAGACAATACCATTGCCTCCCCCACAGCCCCCAATCCATTATTACCAATGAGCTATTGTGCAGATTCTACTACTGTAAGCAATCTGTTCTGGTTGTAATAATGTGCATTCTGTTCAGTAACAGGAATGTTATGTCCATTACCTTCACTCTAGTTATTTTTTATAATGCAATCTCCTGAAAATATTGCTTGGTTAAAATAAGAAAATAAACAGATCTTTAATTTGTAGATTCTTGTTTGCAGTTGCATCATGGATTAGAAATAAAATCAATATGATATTATATAGAAGCATCTAACAAAAGATACCAGAAATATATAAACAAATGTAAATTTACTACCAAAGATTACTTGCAACATGGGAAATATTACCTCATAATCATAGGCTAGTTTGTTTTGGATCATGATAAAATGGAAGTAAAAAAATTGTTCACCCTTTCAGAGGGGAGACAAACTTCCATTTTTTTTTTTTTTTTTTTTTTAATTCCAGAAGGAAGGAGCTGTAGGGGGAAAGGACATAAAGCAAACTGTTAACAATGTACATAAAAATTGTTTTAATATCAACAGAAGAAGATTTTAAAATTATGGTTGCTCACGCATGCCTGTTGATAGACTGCTTTGTAATTATACACAGATCTACAAATGCATGATTAAAATTGCTATAATTATTGAAGAAGGTAAAAAGTTAAGACAAGGTTCAAGGACTGGATCAGTCTCCCTGGGTCTCCTGTGTTTCTTTATGGCTTGTGAATAACACAGTTTGTCCTTTGTCATCTCTTTAAGAATGATTATACAGTAAACAGCTTTGGAAGGCAGCATCTCCCTCCAGAGCTAAGGACAGACTACTTACTGCAGAGTATAATAAACATGTTTACCCTTCAGAGTAAAGAGCAGTCTAGACTACTGTCCATTATAAAATATTTAGGTTCCTTATGCCTAGTGTTCTCTCCTGTAATTAAAACATTATAGTCTAAATGTGTCACATGGGCCTTTCTATGTCATTCTGTAAGAATTGGAACTTAGGGAATCAATGCAAAATTGCTGATATTCTGGTTACTGTTCTTTCTGTGATTAACAAATTTAACTTTATTTTTGAGAAAAGCTGACTCGTTACCTTGTAAATAGGGTAACATCTCAGAACCTTCATAGTTCTTGAGAGTTAATGCCCAGAAGGAGGAAAGGTTTAGGATTAGGGTTATAAAGAGGAGGTATAGTAGTGTCATATTTGGGATTGGGGTGTGGAAGCACATTGAAGATGTTATTTGCTTCCTTAAGATGACTAAGGCATGTCCAACTAAATCACATTTTTTCCACAGGAAAAGACATGCATGCTAATAATTCTTACAAACATATTTTATTGCATTTTCCCTTTTTCCATGCTACCCTCTAAACAGAGTTGCTTCATACTACCTAGTAGCCAAAATGTAACCAATACAAGTTCACTTTTGCTTTAGCCTTTTAGAATTAGGGAAAAATAAATTAGAAAATCAGAAAAAGGTTATGGAAGAGAAGCCTGACATATCTACTTTAAGGAAGATATATAAGAAAAAGCCAGTGGTGAGTTGTTTACATTTATCCAGTTTATTTATTGAGATACTACACAATACACGCACCTGGCCTAAAGGAAAACTTAGATCCCTTCGAATATATGACTGCAAATATTTAATTGAAAATTTCCTAAACTTCAGGATTATATCATATTGAGTCTGCATACTAATGCCACAAAATAGATTTTTCTATCTCACAGATGATAAAGTTGAGGCTTTGGGGAGAATAAAGAAACATATTGAAGGCTTTATTTATTTGCAAAAAGAGGGGCAAAATGTAGTCTCAGGTTAGTCAGAGTTCAAATTCTCATGCCTTTTTGTCACTACTGAACACTCTTTACTATATAAAGAGTAAGAGCAGAGGGCAGCATTAGCAGCTCAGAAGCTCTTCTGTGAGATGCACCGCAGTGCCCCAGTGGTCAAGCAGCTGTATCCCAGCCTCACAGGTTCAGTCAGCCTCAATATATGCAATGTCCTGCTTGGGGACATTGGGCTCCTCCAGAAAACATGGCAAAGGAGTAAAACGCCCTTTCAGTGTTGTAACCTAAAGAACTTAGCTCAGAGCCATGCATTAGCAACCCGTGGTGATTCCCTAAAATACTCCCAAAAGAAAACAGCTTTTCTGTAATTGTCAGTGAGAGAAAAAAATAGAGATAGTGTCTTGCTATCATTATTATGACCCCAGTACTATGCACAATTCTAAAGACTGGGGAAACAATGAGTTACATCTGTTTTTTCATATGTTCCCTAATCAATTATAAGCTTTTAAAGACAGAATCCATGTCTTATTCATCTCTATTTTCCCAGACTTTATTTCCGTGACTGTGATATAGAAGATGCTAAATAAATATTTAATGAACTAATGAATGAGTTAATGAATAATGATAAATGAAATCTACAGAAATTAATCAAAAGAGATAGTGAATTCTGAGAGAAAACATAAGCAATAGGAAAGACAGTGTTTATAGGGAAGGACAGGGAAGTCTGGCTTGCTGCAGTTCATGGGGTCACAAAGAGTTGGACACGACTTAGCAACCGAATATCAACAATGAATGAGCTAGTGAGTAATGATAAATCAAATCCACAGAAATTAAACAAAAGAGAAAGTAAATTCTGAGAGAAAAAAATAAGCAATAGTAAAGACAGTATTTATTGACAGTATATATGGGAAGTAGAAAGAACTAGAAGCAGTTGTTTTCTATAACCCCAAAGCTTAATATGCTTAGTATAACCCCAAAGCTAGACTTAAAGTCTCACTTCAAATGAAACCAGTTTTTGGTTGAAAGACAATACAAGACGACATAGGCCAAGCCAGAAAAGAATACTAAGCTACTATATATTATTGCTTAATGAGTCCAGTTTTGCAACACAAGAGATATTCTCAATGATGTAATTTCATTAACTACATAATTTATTTAGTGTTTTTCAATTAGCAAGTCTTTCAACAAGCATGGACTACGAGCTGATTTGAAGAGGCTGTGTTATGTGATTACATGAATATAAATAAAATAGTTTCAGTCATGAGTTATCACATAAATCTAGTGCAGAAAACATGACACTCAAATTGTAATAATACAATGTCTAGGGCAACGAGTTAGATGAGCATAGAGGAAAGAAGAGGCACCAGCCCACTTTTGTGGATCAGAGATGGTTCCTAGATGAGACGATGCTGGGGAAGAGTCACTGTCCTCACAACAGACAAGATCTGTTTTAAGCTGACTTGACTTGTCTACTTGCATAGGTTCATACCTAAATATCTTCAGTTCTCCATTAGGGACCCTGTTCACAAAAAAATTGCAACCCCTTTATCCCTTCTTCGTCCTTCTGTTGGAGCATGTTCAAATCTATAATTTTCATAACCACCTTACAAGTGTGTATGCACTGGAGGAGGAGACAGGAATGTATTACAGAGTAGTACTTGAAAACAAAGAAAGACCAATGCAGAAAGTTAGATTATTTCTTTAAGCTTGAACATCTTTTAATCCAAAAGAATTCACTTCTCTTAAAAATTGGTGCATATAAAATTTTATATGATATTAGGCCATTTTTTTTCAAACTAATATGTGAAATTCTAGGTTATGAGTTTGAAAAGTCAATGCTGAGAATAATGGGTGGAGACACCCAATGAAAACCCTGGCCTCCTCATCATCTTTGACCTAAGCTGTCCCTCCTCTCATCTGTTCTCTACATTGGCTTACGTTTTAAGATTTCATAAAAATATATATCAATTATACCATAGCTTAAAATATACGTTAGTCTATACAGAGGAACTTCCTCTATTATCACACATTCCTGAAAAATCTTTTCACCCTAATGTTTTTCCTGATCTGAGCACAGAATATGGATTTTCCATAAACTTTACTAACTAACTTTGAGTAATTAAGTAGTAACCACAGTAAAACCTTAAGTATGAGTGTGTATATACAATGCTATGATACCTCCATGTTTGTTTCTGTCGTATTCAAATTCGCCAATAATATGTTGCCACTTTATCTTTCCACATGATACACACCAGTTGTAATACAAAGCAGATCAAATTCAATTCAATTCTGGCCATGTGGTACAAACTAAAACTTGGTTTAGGAATAATGATATACAACACAAATTTTTAACTGGGAAAATCTCAGAGAAATAGGAAGTCATATTCACTTGAAGAAAAGTACCGTTTCCTCATTTCTACTCAATGTTATATAATTAATGTGTCTTTAATTATTTTTTACTTAATAAAATTGATTACCAAAAATGTATAACAAAAGAGGAAAAATTCTGCACCATTTAGTTTCCAGTATAGTTTGCTGCTGCTGCTGCTGCTAAGACGCTTCAGTCGTGTCCGACTCTGTGCGACCCAATAGACGGCAGCCCACCAGGCTCCCCTGTCCCTGGGATTCTCCAGGCAAGAACACTGGAGTGGGTTGCCATTTCCTTCTCAAATGCATGAAAGTGAAAAGTGAAAGTGAAGTCGCTAAGTCATGTCCGACTCTTAGTGACCCCATGGACTGCAGCCCACCAGGCTCCTCCGTCCATGAGATTTTCCAGGCAAGAGTACTGGAGTGGGGTGCCATTGCCTTCTCCGTCCAGTATAGTTTAGTCACAGGTAAGAGAACTAGATAAACAAAGTATAGAACTAAAGTTATTTTTATTTCATGAAACACGGTTTCGGTTGAAACTTTGACTTTCCTATTCCTAGTTGACATGCAGTATGATACTCTTTTGAGAATCACAAGATTTCTTCTTAGTGGAATGGATAAAATTTTTCTCTTTAGTATGAAAAAACAAAATTCTTTTGAATAAAGAAATGCAGGATGGAAGAAGATGGCAGAGGAGTAAGACAGGAAGATCCCCAGCTTCTCCACAAATACATCCAAAACTCATCAAGTTATGAAACCACTCCTACAAAGCAACCTCTGGGCGACAGCAGAAGACCCCAGACCTCCAGGGGACAGGCTAAGTTCCCTGAAATGAGGTAGGAGAGAGGAGAGAGACATCAAAAAGGAAAAGACTGAGAAATTCTGAACAGGAGCTTGTGCCCGAAGGGAGGGAGAGAGGGAGTCCCGAAACAGGAGGAACTCCTGTGCACACTGGGAAACTCCCTCACCGACGGGCCCAAAGGGGAGCTGCGAAGTCTTGGAAAACTGGACAAAGCAGGGACTTGGAGGGCAGGAAACAGAGAAAGCTACACTTCTCAGCCCCTTAACAGCTCCTGTACTGTGGCCCCAAACAGACCGCGGGCTCAGACTCAGGAAACCGAGAATGGCGGCGGCACACAATCCACCCAGCACACACAGACCTTGCATCACAGAGGGCAGGCCCAGGTAGCCGAGTGTGACGCGGAAAACATGGCGGGTGCAAAGGGCGGGACTGGGGTGCTGACAGAGGGGAGGCATACAAACTTAGGCAGTGCATACAATCCTCCCGGCACAGCTGAAAGAACAAATAACCCTCGTGACAAAGAGTGCAGGCAGTGGGAGGAAACAAGTGCACGTAAAGCCTCATGACGCAGAGGGCAGCTCTGGGAGCCGAAACAAGCCCACACTAGTCCCGCATTGCAGAGGCCAGCCCGGAGAGCTGAAACAAGTGCACACAAGCCCCGGGACACAGAGGGTGAGCTTAGGGAGCTGAGGGGAGCCCACACAAATGGCTACTATGCAGAAGGATCCACACAAACACCTAGTTTAAACCAGCAGGGCAGGACAGGGGATCAGAAGCAGTGGCAATGATCCCAGGGACAAGTAGAGGGCTGGCGGCACTGCAGTTATGCTGGGAGGGCCACTTTGAAGCAGCTGCGGAAACAGAAGTCCCCAACACGGGGGAAGTTAGAGCGACTGCCAGAAGGCATGCTGAACCCATAGACACTCCAAAACCTACTACTGGACACTGCACTGTCTTCAGAGAGGTAAGATCCAGCTCCATCAACCAGAACATAGGCACAAGCTCCCCCAGCCAGGAAAACATCATAGGGCATGAACCCAACACCATCCACAGGAGCAGACTCCACAACCAAGAGCCACAACCTTGAGAACCTTTTTAATTCTTTTTTCTTTTTTTTTTGTTTTTTATTTTATACATCACACTGTTTATTCCCCCAACATACCTCCACCTTCACACTAGCCTTTAGCGGTACTGTGCAGTTTTCGTCATTGTTTTTCTTGTTATAAATTTTTTTTTAATTCATTTTAAGATTCTTCCTTCTTATAAATCACACTGTTTATTCCCCAACATATTTCCACCATCACATTAGCCTTTTGCAGTGCTGTAGAGTTTTCCTCTTTGTTTAAAAAAAAAAAAAAAAACTCATAAGATTTTATATATATATATTCGACTACTTTTCCTACAGTTCTTTACCAGCTGTAGCTCTTCCTGAATATACATAAATCTTTTCCACATTCATCTTTGCTTTTCTATTTTTGCTTTTCTCTCTGATTATTTTTTAATCCTCTTCTCTACCCCCACCTTTTCTCTTTTCCCTCCCCCTCTTTTTTCTTTTCTCTCTTTTTTTTATTCTCCCTTTTTTCCTTCACCTTTTCTTCTTTCACCAAGTAAGTTAAATTGTTGAGCTCTCTATGCTATAGAGAGTAATGCTATGCTATGCTATGTTGGCCCCCTGCTCATGCTCTGATTTCCAGATTTAGCATTAACTAACTCTGCTTTCAATTGGTTGATATCACCTCTGGTTTCTCTTGCTCACCAACCCAATCTCCTGTACTCTTTTCTTTAGAGCACTTTGGTTATAACCATATGTGTGGAAGTGTGTGTGTATATGTCTCAGTATTTCTGTAAATACCTACTTGATCTCCCACTAGAACATAGGCATAAGTCACCCCTAACAAGAAATCAACACAAACCACCCAATCAACATTTCCCTCCAAGGGCAAAAATCAAAAGGAAGATCTAATACAACCCTAAAGCCTGGGAAAAGGAGACCTTAAGTGGAGCAAGTTAGAGAACAGAAAAAAAAAAAAAGGATGAAAAAAGAGAAAAACACAGCACAAATGAAACAGTAAGGTAGAAACTCACAAGACCAACTAAACAAAGAGGAAATAAGTAACCTCCCTGAAAGAGAATTCAGAATAATGGTAGTAAAGATGCTCCAAAGACTTAAAAATAGAATGGAGAAAATTCAAGAAGCATTTAACACAGTTAATACAATTATTAAGGACATAGAAGAAATAAAGAATAAGCAAATAGAGATAAATAACACAATTACTGAAACTAAAAATACTCTAGAAGGAACGCACCCTTATGGCAGAAAGTGAAGAAGAACTAAAGAGCCTCTTGAGGAAAGTGAAAGGAGAGTGAAAAAGTTGGCTTAAAGCTCAACATTCAGAAAACTAAGATTATGGCATCTGGTCCCATCACTCATGGCAAATAGATGGGGAAACAGTGAAAACAGTGGCTTACTTTGTTTTCCTGGGCTCCAAAATCACTGCAGATGGTGATTGCAGCCATGAAATTAAAAGATGCTTACTCCTTCGAAGGAAAGTTATGACCAACCTAGATAGCATATTCAAAAGCAGAGACATTACTTTGCCAACAAAGGTCCGTCTAATCAAGGCTATGGTTTTTCTAGTGGTCATATATGGATGTGAGAGTTGGACTGTGAAGAAAGCTGAGCGCCAAAGAATTGATACTTTTGAACTGTGGTGTTGGAGAAGACTCCTGAGAGTCCCTTGGACTGCAAGAAGATCTAACCAGTTCATCCTAAAGGAGATCAGTCCTGGGTGTTCATTGGAAGGACTGATGTTGAAGCTGAAACTCCAATACTTTGGCCACCTCATGTGAAGAGTTGACTCATTAGAAAAAACCCTGATGCTGGGAGGGATTGGGGGCAGGAGGAGAAGGGGATGACAGAGGATAAGATGGCTGAATGGCATAACCAACTCTATGAACATGAGTTTGAGTAGACTTCTGGAGTTGGTGATGGACAGGGAGGCCTGGTGTGCTGCAATTCATGGGGTCACAAAGAGTCGGACACGACTGAGTGACTGAACTGAACTGAACTGAGACTATGGTGGAGGAAATGAAGATAATGGTGACCTCCTTCAAAAGATCCCATGCATGTACTGCTACACTCACTGTCCCCAACCCTTCAGTAAGCCACCACCAACCCTCGCCTCCACTGGATACTCCTGGACACTCCCAGGCAAATCTGGGTCAGTCTCTTGTGGGGTCATTGCTCCATTCTCCTGAGTCCTGGTACACACAAGGTTCTATTTACGCCCTCCAAGAGTCTGTTTCCCAGAGTCTAGTTTACTCATTATTAGAGAAATGCACATCAAAACTACAATGAGATATCACATCAGGACAGTTAGAATGGCCGTCATCAAAATGTCTACAAACAATAAATGCTGGAGAGGATGTGTAGAAAAGGGAACACTCATGCACTGCTGGTGGGAAAGTAAACTAATACAGTCATTATGGAAGATGGCATGGAGACTCCTTCAAAAGCTAGGAATAAAAGCTGATGACTCAGCAATCCCACTCCTAGGCATATACCTTGAGGAAATCAAACTGGAAAAGACACATGCACCCCAGTGTTCACTGCAGCACTATTTACAATAGCTAGAACATGGAAGCAACCTAGATGTCCATCAACAGATGAATGGATAAAGATGCTGTGGTATATATATACAATGGAATACTACTCAGCCGTAAAAAGGAATGTTTTTGAATCTGTTTTTAATGTGGTGGATGAAAATAGAGTGAAATAAGTCAGAAAGAGAAACATAAATATCATATACTGACACATATATATGGAATCTGAAGAGATGGCACTGATGAATTTGTTTTCAGGGCACAAATAGAGATACAGACATAGAGAACAGACCTATGGGACACAGTGGGAAGAGGGAAGGAGAAGGGGATATGTATGGAGAAAGTAACATAGAAATTTATAATACCATATGTAAAATAGATAGCCAATGGGAATTTGCTATATGACTCAGGAAACTCAGGGGCTCTGTGACAGGCTGAAGGGTGGGGTGAGGAGGGAGATGGGAGGGAGGTTGGGAAGGGAGGGGACATGTGTATACCTATGGCTGATTCTTGTTGATGTATAACAGAAAACCACAAAATTCTGTAAATCAATTATCCTTCAATTAAAAAATTTTTAAAAAGAGAGATGCATATTGGATAGATTGAGAAAATATATCCTTTCTAAGATGGACCCACTGAAAGTATTTTAAAGGCTATTTGTAATTTTTATCTGGGGGAGAACAGAAAACTAATGTATATTTATTCACAGACATCTGTTTTGTTATTCATGTACATCCTGCTTTATAAAAGAAGCTGACTATTTTAAATATCAAGAGGTTTATACTTCAGAGACAATATCATAGTAAATGTTACAATTCTTTGAAACACAATATATAACTCTAACAGGTTAATGATTCCTCACAGAGTCAGTCTAAGAAGACTGACAAATCTCTTCGACTTCCCTCCAAAACTGTTGCATTAAAATCAAGGAAATACCATTTATTTATTTAATAAATAATATTCATTAAAATAATTTTAAAATTAGGGTTTTAATCACTCATCATTTACTCACAATAAAAATTTTCCAGATAATTACTAAGTCTTTTAATAATTTTTAAATATGGTATTACACTTTACCTGAGTTGAAGTTGTTTTTACATTTTAATTTTGGATTTCTAGCTATTCAGCTTTAGGATAACATTCAAAGTGCTTCAAAGCCAATATCTTCCATTTCTTTACTTCTTTCTAGGCAAATTGATCAGTGGTATTTTGAGGATTGGCTGTGTGCCCAGTTTTCACAAATGCCAGAGACTTCTGTGCACCAAGTTAATTAAAATTGACTGCTTGTTTTAGGCAGAAGAAACAGGCAGAATGCCGGATGGTTCTAAAGAGTGATTGAACAATTTAAGCAATATAACCTACCTTCAAGCGAAAGAATAAAAATAGTTTATTATGTTGTCTTTGCTCAAAACAGAAGCTTTAAAAGTGCTGGTTTTAATTGAAAAATATGAAATATATACCTGAATCAAATAGAAACTTCTATATTTGTTGTAGAAAAACAATAAAAAATATGCAAACCATCACTTTTCACAAAATCTATAAATTAAACTTCTTGATGACCAATGTTTTAAGCAAAGGTTTGTTTAGATTACAAATAGGTACAAAATTTCATTTACTACTATCTGTAGCAAAGGTACATTTTTCCAGTTAGGTACATATATATGTTATCAATTAAATCTAGTTCTGAAGCTCAGGAAAACTAGAGGAAAAATGTTTTTAATACAGTAAGTTGATATTTGAAGCTGGAATTGACTTTTAAATAACATTCTGTCTAAATGCTTGTGTAAATCCTTTAGATTCTATTGCATTAAAGAAAGTTACCAGCTTAAATATTTAATGTGTGATGTAAACAGGGATTAATGAGCTGAGACCTGACTCCATAACTACAGCTTGGTCACATTTTAGGCAGGAAATAGAAAGCAGTTAACATGTACTGAGAGTCTACTAAGTGGCAGTGACACCACAAGATACAGTTTATTTAATATATTATTTTTAATTCTCACCATAACATTATTAAATGGTTATGTATATACTTATTTTACAGATAAAGAAACTGATAAAATGAACTTTCTTAATATAAGAAGACCATTGTTGTTCAGTCACTCAGTCATGTCCAACTCTTTCTGACCCCATGGACTGCAACACATCAACCTTCCCTGTCTTTCGCCATCGTCCAGAGTTTGTTCAAACTCACATTCATTGAGTCGGTGATGCCATCCAACCATCTCATCCTCTGTGGTCCCCTTCTCTTCCTGCCTTCTATCTTTCCCAGCATCAGGGTCTTTTCCAAGGAGTCGGCTCTTCACATCAGGTGGCCGAAGTACTGGAGCTTCAGCTTCAGCATCAGTCCTTCCAATGAATATTCAGCACTGATTTTCTCTAGGATTGACTGGTTGGATCTCCTTGCAGTCCAAGGGACTCTCAAGACTCTTCTCCAGAGCCACACTTCAAAAGCATCAATTCTTTGGTGGTCAGTCTTATTTATGGTCCAACTCTCACATACATATGTAACTACTGGAAAGACCGCAGCTTTGACTATATGGACCTTTGTTGGCAAAGTAATGTCTCTGTTTTTTAATATACCATGTAGGTTTGTCACAGCTTTTCTTCCAAAGAATGTCTTTTAATTTCATAGCTGCAGTCACCATCTGCAGTGATTTTGGAGCCCAAGATAATAACATCTGTTACTGTTCCCATTGTTTCCCCATCTATTTGCCATTAAGTGATGGAACTGGATGCCATGACCTTAGTTTCTTGAACGTTGAGTTTTAAGCCAACTTTTTGCTAAAGCTGAAACTCCAATACTTTGGCCACCTCATGTGAAGGGTTAACTCATTGGAAAAGACTCTGATGCTGGGAGGGATTAGGGGAAGGAGGAGAAGGGGACGGCAGAGCATGAGATGGCTGGATGGCATCACCAACTCAACGGACATGAGTTTGGGTGAACTCTGGGAGTTGGTGATGAACAGGGAGGCCTGGCGTGCTGCAATTCATGGGGTCACAAAAAGTTGGACACGACTGAGTGACTGATCTGAACTGAACCTCTAAAATCATGTAATGTTGAGGTCCTTTTAATTGAAAGTTAATTGTCTAATATTCTCAACAGGACATACCTCAACTAACAATCTCTAATATCTCTATATTATATTCTTACCCCACACAACCAAATAATTGAGGGAGGGTGAGTGTGGCTAGCAGATGGACAGCCATGGACCTCCAATCCTCACTATCTTTTTCTTTTTCTCGTCTGAAAATGTTTCAGCATATTGCAAGTTCAATTTGCCTTTCTACTACTAAGACTACCCTACTTGAAGCCAAGTGTTTCCTAACTGGTCATTGCTTGTTTTCTTCACTTATTCATCAAATATTTTTGAGCACTTTCTGATGCCAAGTATGATGTTAGGTAAAGGGTAAATATTGCTGAATAATGATGATTATGATAGTAATTATGATATTATTGATGTTCACTAGTAAAAATCTTTAGAAACACAATCATAGTGAAATAAATTCAGTTTTAATTAACCTGCTGCAGTAAGAAAGAACTTAATTCAAGGAAATATGGGGATTTCTTAGTAAGGGGAAGTTTGGAGCAACTTTTTACAGGGTTTTAAATTTTCCTGGATGGTTTTAAGGAGGAATTAAGGAATTGGAGGTCTGGATTAGATCTTTTAAGAAGCAGGTTCAATTTGAATATGTAATATCTTGATTATTATCCAGAAGATGGGAGAACTAAAAAGGGACTAGAGTTATCCTTAATAAACAAGAAGTAATCACTGATTTTGGTTAGAAGAAGGCTTGTTATTTTTATAGATATGAAGGGCCTTATCTTGTTCCTATCAGGATTACTGAGTGAACTTGTCTATGTCTTGTTCTAAGAAGGGTTTATGTTCTCAAGTTATCACTTAACAATTTCACAATAGCAATTAATGCATTTTTTAACTGTTTACTATATGCCTAGCATTATTATGAACACTTTACCTGTGTTAAACAATTTTGAGCTTCATAAAAGCTTCTAAAATAAATATAGCTATTTTTTTCATTTGAAAATAAGGAAGGTAAGATAGGGAAAGAAGAAGTTTGCCAAAGGTCACACAGCAAGTAAGTGACAGAACTAGACCTGCAGTCTTAATTTCTGAATGCCATCAACATCAGGACTGCCATGTAAAAGCATCAGACTTGTCACTTTACACTCTTTAAAGACGTTGACTTTGCTCACTACTTTTGGAAATTCCTTTCCCTGGCTATTGTGATCGCCTCTGGCTATCGATCTCCTCTGGTTCTTCCTTCATACCATAACACTCCTGTTTAAGCTCCTTGGATGGTGTTTCTTTTACAGACTGGTCATTTCCTTTTTTTTTTTTTTAATATAAATCCTACTATGATCAATTTCTTGGTTTTTGTTTTTTGTCTATTCTCCACAAGCAGAAGTTCACAAGCAGAAGCAGAATTTCAACTACTCTATAAATGCCAGTGACATTCAACCTTACATCTTCACTTATGTTGTCTTTCTAAATTCCAAATCATAATTTTAATTATCTAGATATTTCATAAGCATTTCAACATGCTGAGACTAAAATCAATTTATCTCTGCTTCTGCTACTACAAATGTAACAGAGGCCATAATAATCTCTTACTTAGAGTATTATAAGATTCTTATTATTGATCTTCCCACTTGTAGCATTTCTCATTTCCTTCTTGTCTTTTCCCTTATGTCTTTTTTACATTGTATCTGGTAGAAGCTATCTAAAATGTAAAGTCAAAAATATTCCATTCACATAACATCATTTATAATAGCTTCAAAGCAAATGAAAAATGTGATACAAATCCACCCAAACATGTACAGACAGATTCTGAATGCTAGAAGCTATAAAATACTATGAAAGAAATTCAAGAAGATTAAATAGACATATGCTGTACATATATTGGAAAATGCAATGCACTAAAGATATCAACTCTCCCCAAGTTGATTTATATGTTTAATGCAACTCCCATAAAAGTCTTCAGCAGGTTTTTTTGAGAGATAGAAAAATTTATTCTAAAATTTATATGGAAAGGCTTAGGACTTCAAATAGCTAAAACAATTTTAAAAAAGAAGAGTTAAGTGGGAGGAATCATTCTTACTGACGTTAAGGTTTACTATATAGTCAGTTGAGGAGGTGTGATATTGGCAAAGGGACAGACATAGATCACTGAAGCTTATTAAAGAACCTAGAAACAGACCCACAGAAATAGGCTCAACTTATTTTGATAAAATTCCAGAAGCAATTCAATGAAGGAAGGGTGGCGTTTTCAACAAATGATGATGATGGAACAAACAGACATATATATATACTTAGAAAAAGAGTATCAGGCTAAATGCCACATTTTATACAATAAATAATCCAATATATATCACAGATTTTAGAATAAAATGTAAAGCTATCAGGCTTTAGAAACAAAAATAGAAGATAATTTTTGGGACTTGGCACTAAATAAAGAGGTCTTAGACATGACATTCAAAACATATTCACAAAAGGAAAAAAAAAAAAACTGATAACTTGAAATTCTCCAAAAATGAAAAACTTTTTTTTCTGTCAAATCTTATATTAAAAGGATTAAAAGAAAAGCTGTAGGTGGAAAATATATTTGAAACCATGTATATTAAAAAAACGCCTACTATTTCAAATAAAAGATTTTCAAACATTGACAGTAAATATTAATAGATAACATATCAATTAGAAAATGGGCAAAATACATGAACAGATATTTTATCAAAAATATATATAAATAGAATATAAGCACATTTAAAAATATTCAACATCATTAACCATTATAAAAATGCTAATTAAAATCATACTGATATATCTGTACACACCTGTAAGAAACTTTCAAATCTTCTCAGTTTATGAGCAAATACAATTCCAGTTTTAGAACTGAGAATAACCATACCACTGGTGTGGTCAACATTCTATCTTAGTATCTCACTGTTCAAATGAAGACTGTTTCAGTATTATGTTTTTGAGGAAATATTTTGTCCAAACACTGAAGGAAAAAAGTGAATATTTCTTACAAAGTCTATGAGATGGATTGGAATTTTGAAGTTTTCATAAACAGATTCTTTATTCTAAATGAGAATATGAAGTTGAAGACAAGATGGCACAGTTAGAAGGACTAAAGCTCACCTCCTCTCATAAAAACACCAAAATCACAACCAGATGATAGGAGGAGCGCATTTGTGATAAAATCAAATCCCATACCCACTGGGCAGATGATTCACAAGCTGGAAAATAATTAAATCACAAAGTTTCTCCCACAAGAATGAGAATTCTAAGCAAGAATCAATATGCCCCTCAGAACTCACACACTGTCAGTCATCTAAGTCCTTAACCTCTTTTTGAATATTTCACTTCCTCATTTTTATTGAACTTTTGGCTTTGATGAAATTGCATCTCTTGCAGCTCTCTTTGGAGTGGCTCCCCCATCTCTCATCTCCCAGCTACTTTGAATCACATGCCTTTGTACTTTATCATCTTCTGTTTCTCCTTGTTTCAGTCCCCTCTGTATCTTTATGGAACATAGTTATGATAACTCTTTTAAAATCCTTTTGTATTAGTTTCATAATTTTTCTCCTGATGATGGGTCATAATTTCCTGTTTTTGTACTCTGTACAGAGTAACTTAAGCATGGTTCTTAAGTGCCTTAGAATTTTCATGATGCTACATGAACAACAAAGTTACCAGCTGCATTAGCCCTTCCCATCCTTGAGATTTTGAAGTCAGGCATTAGCTTCTCCACTCCAGCTATGAACGTCTTAGATGGCATCTTCTTCCAATATAAAGCTGTTTTATCTACACTGAAAATCTGTTATTTCATGTAGCCACTTTCATTGTCTTAGCTAGATTTTCTGAATAACTTGCTACAGTTTCTACATAAACATTTGCTGCTTCACCTTGCAATTTTATGGAGATGGTTTCTTTCCTTAAACCTCATGACCAACCTCTGATAGCTTTAAACTATCTTTCTGCAGCTTCCTCAATTCTCTTCAGCCTTCAGAGGATTGAAGAGAGTTAGGGTTTTATTCTGGATAAGGTATTTGCTTTAGGGAACATTGTGGCTGGTTTGGTATTCTATTGAGAACACTAAAACTTTCTCTGGAAAAGGCAATGGCACCCCACTCCAGTACTTTTGCCTGGAAAATCCCATGGATGGAGGAGCCTGGTGGGCTGCAGTCCATGGGGTCGCTAGGAGTCGGATACGACTGAGCGACTTCACTTTCACTTTTCACTTTCATGCATTGGAGAAGGAAATGGCAACCCACTCCAGTGTTCTTGCCTGGAGAATCCCAGGGACGGGGGAGCCTGGTGGGCTACTGTCTCTGGGGTCCCACAGAGTCGGACACGACTGAAGCGACGTAGCAATAGCAAAATTTTCTCCATAAGGCTGTTTTGTTTTATCATCATTCATGTGTTCACTGGAATAGAACTTGTAATTTCCCTCAAGAACTTGCTTTGCATTCACAACTTTGCTGTTTGGTGCAAGATGCAAGGTTTGGCCTATTTCAGCTTTCAATATGTCTTCCTCAGTAAACATAATCACCTCTAGCTTTTGATTTAAAGTGAGAGATGTCCTTTCACTTGAACTGAGACCAGTCAATCCTAACGGAAATCAATCCTGAATATTCATTGGAAGGACTGATGCTGAAGCTGAAACTCCAATACTTTGGCCACCTGATGTGAAGAACTAACTTACTGGAAAAGATCCTGATGCTGGAAAAGACTGAGGCAGGAGGAGAAGGGGATGACAGAGGATGAGATGGTTGGATGGCATCACCGACTTGATGGACATGAGTTTGAGCAAGCTCCAGGAGTTAGTGAAAGACAATGAAGCCTGTTGTGCTGCAGTCCATACAGTCACAGAGAGTCAGACATGACTGAGCAACTAAACTGAACTGAAGCCAGTGTAGAATTATTAATTAGCCTAATTTTAATGCTGTCATGTCTCAGGAAAAAAGGAAGACCAAGGAGCAAGAGAACAAGAGACAGGGTCAGTGAGCAGTCAGAACACACACATTAAATTTGCCATCCTATATGGGCATGGTTTGTGGCATTTCAAAACAATGACAATCAAAGATGATGACATCAAAGATCATCAATTAGAGATTACAAAACTAAAATGCTTAAAAGGGTGAGAGTTGCATTTAGGATAAGAAATAATATATCTAACTATTCTCTACATTTTCTCTAGGAATATAAATTTATAGTATTCAGTTTTCCTCCCTCAGAATGCATTAAGAAGTCTATAGTCTATTCCTCACTTAGGCTAAAATTTAACTTTGTTCTGGACAAGTCAGAGAAGTATCCTTACACTTCAGGGTACTATTTTAAAAGAAAACACTCTGCAAGGAATGTGATATTGGCTTTCTTTAGAACACCACTGCTTTCTATCCATACCAGCAAGTAGAACTCTATATTCCCCAGGTCTATAATATCAGAAAGAAGGCAAGGCATGAATTAGGGGTGACGTTTAATTATGCCTAATTACCTTATTTTCTCATGTGGTCCATTCAGAGAAAGAATAAACTTGTTATTTGCCTCTAGTACTCTGATTTGATTTAAAAAAATGCAATGCTGAGAAACAAAGGTGGTGCTTTATCCAGGTGTCTTAAGGATTAGCAAGCTGTCTTTCACCTTCTTATAACAACACACCCTTTTATTCTATAACATTTCCTATTCTATGCAAATGTATAGTACCATCAACAATACCAACTAAAGCCTTTTCCACAGCAAGATGATGCAGTTCCTATTATCAAT
The DNA here is from genome assembly GCF_027580195.1 of Bos mutus. NCBI lineage: Eukaryota > Metazoa > Chordata > Mammalia > Artiodactyla > Bovidae > Bos > Bos mutus. The sequence continues at coordinate 19,427,358 of NC_091621.1, read as the reverse complement.
GAGACTTGACCATAAAGCGTGCTTTAAGAAGACTCATAACATCTGCCCATGTGCATATGCAGTTGCACATCTCATCATTCAGTATCTCAGTGACTGCCCAGAACAGGGGTTCCACCCATTTCTGTTGGGATTTTCTTCAGTGAAACCCTCCTCAAACGCAACTATGTCCTTCCTGCTGCTTTGCTCATGGGTAGTTATCTTCCCTGCCATCATCTGCCAGTGTCTCATTGGCTTTCTCTTTATTTCTCAGAGTTATGAGACATGTCAGTTCTCAGAGGTCAGGTGCTGCAATTCCCCCTTCCTCTTTACTTATTTATCTCTAGCAAAATCCCAAGTCAGTCAATTCCATGAGTCTGGTACCCCATGGAGCAAAACAGGAAAATCTCAGAGACATGTATCTTTATAACTGTAGGATGTAGTATCTCAGAGTCTAATCATTATATCCTAATTCCCCTCACAGTGCTTCAGGATTTCTTTCCTTACAGCAGAATAGGAGTATAGTTCAGTGACAGGAAATTCAAAGTGATGGATATATCTGGTCATTATTTTATGTAATGCTTGTCTTTTTGCATTATTTTCATGTTCATTTAACTGATTTGTTTAACAGTTCAATATGCCTATTTTTAGATCCTATAATTTAGGTTCAAATATCTGGATAGCAATAAAGAAAAATTTAACTAGTACTAGCTTTTGTCTTTTTGACATGTTTTTATTTATATATTTTTTTAATAAAAGTGCTCCTTTTTAAATTGAGTTATATTTGACATACAGCATTATATAAGTTGGGTTTCCCTGGTGGCTTACTCTGTAAAGAATTTGCCTGCAACACAGGACATTGGAGTTCAGTCCCTAGGTCAGAAAGATGCCCTGGGGAAGGGATTGGCTACCCACTCCAGTACTCTTGCCTGGAGAATTCCATGGACAGAGGAGCCTGGTGGGCTATAGTCTACGGGGCCACAAAAAATTGGACACGACTGAGTGACTTTCACTTCACTTCACTATTGAGTAGTATGAGGTGTACAACATAATGATTTGATATATTTATATTGCAATATGATTGCCACAATAATGTTAGCTAACACATCTATCATGCAACATGATTACCATTTCTTTTAGTTCTGGGAACACTTAGAATCTAGCCTCTTATCAAGTTTAATGTTTCTAATAGAGTGTTATTGCTTATAATCACTGTACTGTATATTAGATCTCCAGAACTTATTTATCTACTTGTTGCAAGCATGTACCCTTAAATACCATCTCTCTTATTCCACCAACCACTCTCTTTCCTTTTATGATTTCAGTTTCTATAGCTTCAAAGAAGTCTATCATCATTGAAATCAAGCTAAATAAAAGTTACATGGGGAATTGAAGGTTTTCAGAGGGTTAAATTCTAATCTAGTAGGTGGTTGGTGGTTTAGTTGCTAAGTCATGCCCGACTATAGCGACTTCATGGACTATAGCCTGCAAGGCGCCTCTGTCCATGGGATTCTCCAGGTAAGAATACTGACGTGGGTTGACATTTCCTTTTCCAGGGGATCTTCCTGACTTAAGATTCGAACCCAGGTCTCCTGCACTGCAGGCAGATTCTTTACCAACTGAGCTACAAGGGAAGCCCCTAATCTAGCTGAATCCTTTAGAAATATTTTTTTTTTCATGTTATGACACTATACAATGTCTGCTATATAGTATAATGAGTTGTTCACAAAGTAAATTAAAAAAGAAATCAATCCTAGCACAAGTCTGGCCTGTTATTTTAGTGCTATGCATTGAAGGCAGATTCTTTACCATCTGAGCCACCAGGGAAGCCCACCCAAATAAACCCATCCTTTACTAAATCTTAAGATTATTTGTTTAACGTAACATTGATTAATGGCAGGTTTATAGAATCAAAACAGTGACAGAGTACAAGAATATTTTAAATTTGAAATAACTTCTAGGTTTACTCATCAGAACAAAATTAGTCAACACAAACAGATAAAAGTCAGTATTCAATATGAACATATGCTAATGAAGCCCTCTATTAGCCTAAATTCTTTATTGAAATTTGTTTCTAGTATGCTGAATTACAAAGGCAATGGCACCCCATTCCAGAACTCTTGCCTGGAAAATCCCATGGATGGAGGAGCCTGGCGGGCTGCCGTCTATAGGGTCGCACAGAGTCAGACACGACTAAAGTGAATTAGCACATGCTGAATTATCACCACCCTAGGGCATACATAAGGCCACCCATACATTAAGATTCTGAACCCCCATCCAAATTAGCAAGAAAAGTTTTCCCAGAACTACCTCCCTTGACATTTCCCTAAATCTCAGTGTGCTTGCTGATAATGCAGCTACCAGCCCTGGTTTCTCTCAGTGTTTGATAGCATAGGAGGAACACAGATATACCTTTGGAGCTGAAAAACTTCTGAGCTCAATGACATCTGTGCTGAAAAATCTCGTGACATAACATACATTGCTAATGTTATTGTTCCCACTTTCACTACTGCTGTTACAGTCAATGTACCCAAAAATTATGAAATGATGGGAGAACAGGAATACTGCTACTGCACATGGGTATACAATGCATGACACCATTACACAGAAGGATGAAGACACTTCCTCTGTAATATACTCCTTTAAAAAGAAGAGGATACGTATCATCTCACGCCTGTCAGAATGGCTGCTATCCAAAAGTCTACAAACAATAAGTGCTGGCGAGGGTATAGAGAAAAGGGAACCCTCTTACACTGCTGGTGCAAATGCAAACTGGTACAGTCACTATGGAGAACAGTGTGGAGATTCCTTAAAAAATACTAGGACTAAAACTGCCATCAAACCCAGCAATCCCACTGCTGGGCATACACACCAAGGAAACCAGAATTGTAAGAGACACGTGCACCCCAATGTTCATTGCTGCACTGTTTACAATAGCTAGGACATGGAAGCAACCTAGATGTTCAGTGGCAGATATATGGATAAGGAAGTTGTGGTAGATAAACACAATGGAACATTCAATTCAGTCACTCAGTAGTGTCCGACTCTTTGTGACCCCATGGACTACAGCACACCAGGCTTCCCTGTCCATCACAAACTCCCAAACTCCCAGAGCTTGCTCAAACTCATGTCCATTGAGTTGGTGATGCCATTCAATCACCTCATCAAATGACATTCAATCCTTCCCAGCATCAGGGATTTTTCCAAGGAATCAGTTCTTCACATCAAGCGGCCAAAGTATTGGAGTTTCAGCTTCAGCATCAGTCTTTCTAATGAATATTAAGGAATGATTTCCTTTAGGATTGACTGGTTGGATATTCTTGCAGTCCAAGAGACTCTCAAGAGTCTTCTCCAACACTACAGTTCAAAAGCATCAATTCTTCATTGCTCAGCTTTCTTTATAGTCCAACTCTCACATCCATACATGACTACTGGAAAAACCATAGCTTTGACTAGAGAGACCTTGGTCAGAAAAGCAACGTATCTGCTTTTTAATATGCTGTCTGGGTTGGTCATAGCTTTTCTTCCAAGGAGCAAGCATCTTTTAATTTCATGGCTGCAGTCATCATCTGCAGGGAATTTGGGGCCCCCCAAAATAAAGTCTTTCACTGTTTTCATTGTTTTTCCATCTATTTGCCATGAATGGAACATTACTCAACTATAAAAAGGAACACATTTGAGTCAGTTCTAATGAGGTGGATGAAACCAGAGCCTATTATGCAGAGTGAAATAAGTCAGAAAGTGAAACACCCATACCATGTATCACTGCATATATATGGAATTTGAAATGATGGTAAAGACAATCCTATATGCCAGGCAGCAAAAGATACACAGGTGTAAAGAACAGAAGTTTGGACTCTGTGGGAGATGGCAAGGATGGGATGATTTGAGAGAATAGCATTGAAACATGTATATTACCTTATGTAAAAGATATGACCAGTGCAAGTTCAATGCATGAAGCAGAGCACTCAAACCTAGTGCTCTAGGACAATCCAGAGGGATGGGGTGGGAAGGGAGATAGGAGGGGTTTGGGGGGACACATGTGCACCTGTGGCTGTTTCATGTCAATATATGGCAAAAACCATCACAATATTGTAAAGTGATTATCTTCCAATTAAATTAATTTTAAAAAATTTAAAATGAAAAAAAATAGTTTATTTTCCTTCAAACTAATTACATATATTTAATAAATAATTATTTCCACTTTAAAAAAAGAAGAGGCTAAATTATTTGAATAAGTTTTTGGCCCAAAGTACCTGGAACTTAAAGGTATAAACTTACATACAGTGCTTACCCTCACCATTGTGGTTCAGTTCCGTTCAGTTCAGTCACTCAGTCGTGTCCGACTCTGCGATCCCATGAATCACAGCACACCAGGTCTCCCTGCCCATCACCAACTCCCAGAGTTCACGCAAACTCATGTCCATTGAGTCGGTGATGCCATCGAGCCATCTCATCCTCTGTCGTCCCCTTCTCCTCCTGCCCCCAATCCCTCCCAGCATCAGAGTCTTTTCCAATGAGTCAACTCTTCGCATGAGGTGGCCCAAGTATTGGAGTTTCAGCTTTAGCATCATTCCTTCCAAAGAAATCCCAGGGCTGATCTCCTTCAGAATGGACTGGTTGGATCTCCTTGCAGTCCAAGGGACTCTCAGGAGTCTTCTCCAACACCACAGTTCAAAAGCATCAATTCTTTGGTGTTCAGCCTTCTTCACAGTCCAACTCTCACAGACATACATGACCACAGGAAAAACCATAGCCTTGACTAGACAGACCTTTGTTGGCAAAGTAATGTCTCTGCTTTTCAATATGCTATCTAGTGCCGGGGTCCAGCCCCGGTGGATCCAGGGAATTCGAAGCGGGGAATCTAGGTTGGTCATAACTTTTCTTCCAAGGAGTAAACATACCCTTGGCTAAACAGCTGGGTTTCCCAAGAGATTTGAGGCTCTGAAAAACTCACTTATTCTTGATGTTTTTGGAACCTCTATCATGAAAGTATGGGGGTCACTCTTTTGAAGGCTGATGGATCCACTTAATTAAGATGACTGGCCCCGATAGCCATCACTGTCCCTCATGCATATGGTGGAACCACCAGGATGTCAACAGTATAATAAATATATGGTGGACAAGTGAATTCCCTGTAATTCAAGTTAAAATGGTGCTTTCTTCAAGGGTATATATGCTTAAATAATGATATTTTGTGTGTTTGGAATCCACAGTTTACCAGGTTTCAGATTCATTCTTACTGTCAGTTGTCTGTGGCACAAGTTGCCATGAGGATTGCTGTGTCCAAAATTTTTCTAGCATCAGCCACCATGGACTTGAACGAATGTTCCACTTAAACACATCATAGCACCTAGCCTATAAACTCTCTACCTTCTTTGTGAACAGACTAAAGAAACAATCTAGGATTTGTCAGTATCAATATTATTAAATCAAGAAATTTATAGAGACAGATCAGCAGTTACCAAGGGTTAAAAATGGTAGAAGGAGAGGTGGTGTGGAAGGAAGCTGTAGTTTTATGAAAAGGCCATACAAGGGATCTTTGTGGTGACAAAGATATTTAGTATTACTGTGATGGTGGACAACCAACCTACAGATGAAGCTGTGTAAGAAACTAAACACACAAATGGGGAACTCGAAACAAAATTGGTCTATGTATCAATGCTAATATCCTGGCTGCCATATTCTATTGTAGCTTTTGTAAATGTTCCATTGAAGGAACCTGGGTAAAATATACACACATTCTCTGTATTATTATTCAGTTCAGTTAGTTCAGTTGCTCAGTCTTGTCTGACTCTTTGTGACCCCATGAATCGCAGCACGCCAGGCCTCCCTGTCCATCACCAACTCCCAGAGTTCACTCAAACTCATGTCCATCAAGTTGGTGATGCCATCGAGCCATCTCATCCTCTGTCGTCCCCTTCTCCTGCCCCAAATCCCACCCAGCATCAGAGTCTTTTCCAGTGAGTCAACACTTCGCAAGAGGTGGCCAAAGTACTGGAGTTTCAGCATTAGCATCAGTCTTCGCAAAAAACACTCAAGACTGATCTCCTTTAGGATGGGCTGGTTGGATCTCCTTGCAGTCCAAGGGACTCTCAAGAGTCTTCTCCAAAACCACAGTTCAAAAGCATCAATTAATTTTTCAGTGCTCAGCTTTTTTCATAGTCCAACTCTCACATCCATACATGATTACTGGAAAAACCATGGCCTTGACTAGATGGACCTTTGTTGGCAAAGTAATGTCTCTGATTTTCAATATGATATCTAGGTTGGTCATAACTTTCCTTTCAAAGAGTAAGCATCTTTTAATTTCATGGCTGCAGTCACCATCTGCAGTGATTTTGGAGCCCCCCCAAAAAAAGTCTGACACTGTTTCCACTGTTTCCTCATCTATTTCCCATGAAGTGATGGGACCAGATCTTCGTTTTCTGAATGTTGAGCTTTAAGCCAACTTTTTCACTCTCCAATTTCACTTTCATCAAGAGGCTTTTTAGTTCCTCTTCACTTTCTGCCATAAGGGTGGTGTCATCTGCATATCTGAGGTTATTGATATTTCTCCTGGCAATCTTGATTCCAGCTTTTGTTTCTTCCAGCCCAGCTTTTCTCATGATGTACTCTGCATAGAAGTTAAATAAGCAGGGTGACAATATACAGCCTTGACGTACTCCTTTCCTATTTGGAACCAGTCTGTTGTTCCATGTTCAGTTCTAACTGTTGCTTCTTGACTTGCATACAAGTTTCTCAAGAGGCAGGTCAGGTGGTCTGGTATTCCCATCTCTTTCAGAATTTTCCACAGTTTATTGTGATCCACACAGTCCAAGGCTTTGGCATAGTCAATAAAGGAGAAATAGATATATTTCTGGAACTCTCTTGCTTTTTCTATGATCCAGCGGATGTTGGCAATTTGATCTCTGGTTCCTCTGCCTTTTCTAAAACCAGCTTGAACATCTGGAATTTCACGGTTCACATATTGCTCAAGCCTGGCTTGGAGAATTTTGAGCATTACTTTACTAGCGTGTGAGATGAGTGCAATTGTGCGGTAGTGTGAGCATTGTTTGGCATTGACTTTCTTTGGGATTGGAATGAAAACTGACCTTTTCCAGTTCTGTGGCCACTGCTGAGTTTTCCAAATTTGCTGGCATATTGAGTGCAGTGCTTTCACAGCATCATCTTTCAGGATTTGGAATAGCTCAACTGGAATTCCATCACCTCCACTAGCTTTGTTCATAGTGATGCTTTCTAAGGCCCACTTGACTTCACATTCCAGGATGTCTGGCTCTAGGTCAGTGATCACACCATCGTGGTTATCTGGGTCATGAAGATCTTTTTTGTACAGTTCTTCTGTGTATTCTTGCCATCTCTTCTTAATATCTTCTGCTTCTGTTAGGTCCATACCATTTCTGTCCTGTATCCAGCCCATCTTTGGATGAAATTTTCCCTTGGTATCTCTACTTTTCTTGAAGAGATCTCTAGTCTTTCCCATTCTGTTGTTTTCCTCTATTTCTTTGCATTGATCACTGAGGAAGGCTTTCTTATCTCTCCTTGCTATTCTGTGGAACACTGCTTTCAGATGCTTATATCTTTCCCTTTCTCCTTTCCTTTTTGCTTCTCTTCTTTTCACAGCTATTTCTAAGGCCTCCCAGACAGCCATTTTGCTTTTTTGCATTTCTTTTCCATGGGGATGGTCTTGATCCCTGTCTCCTGTACAGTGTTAGGAACCTCAGTCAATAGTTCATCAGGTACTCTATCTATCAGATCTAGTCCCTAAATCTATTTCTCACTTTCACTGTATAATCATAAAGGATTTGATTTAGGTCATACCTGAATGGTTTAGTGGTTTTCTCTACTTTATTCAATTTAAGTCTTAATTTGGCAATAAGGAGTCATGATCTGAGCCACAGTCAGCTCCCAGTCTTTTTTTTGCTGACTGTATAGAGCTTCTCCATCTTTGGCTGCAAAGCAGATGGTCAATCTGATTTCGGTGTTGACCATCTGGTGATGTCCATGTGTAGAGTCTTCTCTTGTGTTGTTGGAAGAGGGTGTTTGCTATGACCAGTGCTTTCTCTTGGCAAAACTCTATTAGCCTTTGCCCTGCTTCATTCCGTACTCCAAGGCCAAATTTGCCTGTTATTCCAGGTGACTTCCGACTTTTGCATTCCAGTCCCCTATAATAAAAAGGACATCTTTTTTGGGTGTTAGTTTTAAAGGTCTTGTAGGTCTTCATAGAACCGTTCAACTTCAGCTTCTTCAGCATTACCTGTTGGGGCATAGGCTTGGATTACTGTGATATTGAGTGTTTTGCCTTGGAAACGAACAGAGATCATTCTGTCGTTTTTCAGATTGCATCCAAGTACTGCATTTCAGACTCTTTTGTTGACTATGATGGCTACTCCATTTCTTCTAAGGGATTCCTGCCCACAGTAGTAGTTATAAAGGTCATCTGATTCAAATTCACCCATTCCAGTCCATTTTAATTCTTGATTCCTAAAATGTCGACATTCACTCTTGCCATCTCCTGTTTGACCACTTCCAATTTGCTTGATTCATGAACCTAACATTACAGGTTCCTCTGCAATATTGCTCTCTACAGCATCGGACCTTGCTTCTATCTCCAATTACATCCACAACTGTGTATTGTTTTTGTTTTGGTTCCATCCGTTCATTCTTTCTGGAGTTATTTCTCCCCTAATCTGCAGTAGCATATTGGGCACCTACCAACGTGGGGAGTTCTTCTTTCAGTATCCTATCTTTTTGCCTTTTCATACTGTTCATGGGGTTCTCAAGGCAAGAATACTGAAGTGGTTTGCCATTCCCTCTCCAGTGGACCACATTCTGTCAGACCTCTCCACCATGACCACCTGTTGGGTGGCCCCACACGGCATGGCTTAGTTTCACTGAGTTAGACAAGGCTGTGGTCTGTGTGGTTAGATTGACTAGTTTTCTGTGATTATGGTTTCAGTGCGTCTGTCCTCTGTTGCCCTCTTGCAATACCTACTGTCTTACTTGGATTTCTCTTACCTTGGACGTGGGGTATCTCTTCATGGCTGCTCCAGCAAAGCGCAGCCACTGCTCCTTTCCTTGGATGAGGGGTATCTCCTCATGGCCGCCCCTATTAAAGCTACATATCTAATTATCTCAATAATGATATTAATTAAAAATTAGTCCTCAAATAAAGGAGGTCCAAATTCTACCTCCTTTACTTAAGCTTTCCCCTCACAGGTAAATTCTTTTAAGCAAACATATAAAACATGTAGCCAAATTCATTACTGACATCAAAACTCTAAAGGTTAAAGGCTATGTTGGAGAAAAGATATGAATCTAATTACTATGTATAAGCCCAGCTCTTGGTTCAGATAAAATATTCTATTCTATATACTGAATAAAAATATACTATGAAATATCTGTACGCGAGCACATACTATGAAACATCTTTAGACAAAATTAAGGGAGGAAAGGAAGGGAAGGGGAGGAAGAAAAAGAAAGAGAGGACACACATAAGAATAGAGTGGAATAGTTATAAAAGATGGAATGAATCATATTGCTTTATGCTTATTATTATTATTTTTTTTTTGCTATGGTCTTTCCAGTAGTTATATACAGATGTGAGTGTTAGATAATAAAGAAAACTGAGTTATAAAGAATTGGTGATTTTAATTGTGGTGCTGAAAAAGACTTTTGAGAGTCCCCTGGACAGCAAGGAGATCAAACCAGTCAATTCTAAAGGAATTCGTCCTGAATATTCACTGGAAGGACTGATGCTGAAGCTGAAACTCCAATACTTTGGCCACCTGATGTGAAGAGTTGACTCCTTGCAAATGCCACTGATGTTGGGAAAGATTGAGTGCAGAGGAGAAGGCGGTGACAGAGAATGAGATGGCTGGATGGCGTTACCGACTCAATGGACATGAGTTTGAGTCAACTCCAGGAGATAGTGAAAGACATCGTGAATCCTGGCGTGCTGCAGTTCATGGGGTCACAAAGAGTCTGAGACGACTTATCGACTGAACAAAACACCAACTGAATGAAACACCAACAATACTTATATTACCCCTATAAAATTAATCACCTTCTGACTGTGAAATCCATTACAACTTAAATAAATCACTACACATACATACATAACACATACACCACACATACATACATATGTACACTACATAAATCACTATAAAAATGTACTGTAAAGCAAATTCAAGTAATTGAATTTCATTTCATTCCTGGAAAGGATAGATAAAATTAGAATAATCTGATATGCATTATTCAATAAAATAAATTTGGGGATATCTGAGGTAAATAAACAACGAAACAAAATATTATAAATCATAAATACTTATAAACATGGACCCTTAGTTTAAAACAAACAAAACCTTTTGTTTAGTCTTTGTCATTTGATAAAATACAACATTATTCATGTCCTTACTTTCAGAAAAGGGCAGAAGAGCATCCAAACACTGCCTAGGAGAGAGAATCTAGGGTTCTAGTTATATGGTCCATTAATCAGGTGCTCCTTGTAGAGAAATCAAAGATCATACCTGGTCTGAGCATAAGATAGAAGTTCTTTTATCTTTTGAGATTTAGAGTAAGACTTTATAGAAGATCTGATATTTGAGCTGGATTTAGATTCCAAATACTATGAAAGGGGAACTTCTGTGAACAAATATGAGGGGTTTATGGTATTGTTGGAGAAATCACTAATAGTACTCTGTGGGAGCAGTCCAGTTTATGTAGTGAGAAGAAAAGGCTAAAAAACAGTTTGGTTCCAGATACTGGAAAGCCTTAAAATTATTAAAGAAATTTAAAGCAGTTTAGTGACAATAGATCTGTGTTTCACAAACAACATTTTTTATTTGTTATGTGGAATAAAGATTGAGGATGACAGACAAAAGTTAGAGACACCAGTTAAGAGAGTATTGTGATTATAGAGTTAATTAAGAGAGAAAGTCAATTCAGGAAATTGTGTTTCTTTTTAATTGACAGACTTCAAGAATTGTTAATTAATTAAAAAGAGAGAAAAAGGGAAATGAGGAAGATAGAGAAATCTCTAATATGTGTTTTTAACTGTAGATAGCTACATCATTCATGAAGTAATAGTAATAGTAATTACTAGTAATTATTAGTAATAATAATAATAGTAATAGTATATACTATAATAAGTATATTATATTAGTATAGTATACTATACTATTAGTATATAGAAGAGTATATTATATTAGTGTGGTATATAATATAATAATATATTATATTATACTATAATAGTATATTATAATAATAGTAATAATAAAAGTAGAAGTTAGAGGTGAGAGCCAAAGATATACACAAGGAACTCTACTCAGTGCTTTGCTGCTGCTGCCTGCTTCAGTCTTGATCGACCCTCTGTGACCCTGTGAACTGCAGCCTGTCAGCCTCCTCTGTCCATGGGATTCTCTAGGCATGAGTACTGGAGTGGGTTGCCATGCCCTCCTCCAGGAGATCTTCCAGATCCAGGGATCGAATCCAAGTCTCCTACATTGCAGGCAGATTCTTTACTGCTGAGTCACCAGGGAAGTCCACTCAATACTCTCTGGTGACCCAAATGGGAAGGGAATCTAAAAAGGAGTAAATCAGCTACTCATACACATATAGCTGATTTACTTTGCTGTAGAGCAGAAAACAACACAACATCGTAAAGCAACTATACTCCAATTTTTAAGAAAAGTAGTACTAGTAGTGGTAATAGTAATTAAATACTGTACCACAAAGACTAAACTAAATGATGTCACCATCTAGTAAGTGACAAAATACATTATGTAACTTCTATAGGGTTTAATCTCTTAACTGCAATCAGACTAAGTCTACATGTATACCTGTGGCGGATTCATTTTGATATATGGCAAAACCAATACAATATTGTAAAGTTAAAAAAAAAAAAGTTAACTGAAATAAAATATCTCCATTTTAGAAATTCAGTTCAAGCCCCTAATTTGATAAATATAGACTCAGTATACAATTTCTATTTATCATATAATTATCCTATCAAATGAAGAGAAGAGCAGTGAATGGGGAAGAATCAGAGAGATAGCTGGATAGAACAATAACCACCATATTGTGATTGTGGTGGTGATGATGATGATAACAGCAACAACAAACACTTTGTAAGTACTTATTATGAACAAGACACTAAGTATTTTACATGGTTAATTTATTATTTATTTATAAGAAGTTTTATAAGTTAAACACTGTTCCCATAATCCCCAGCAGAAGGCTAGTTTGTGCCTCTCATGTAGGTATGTCCTAACCCCAGGAACTTGCAAAGAAACATGACTGTATTTGTAAAGGGATCATTTCAGATGTAGATAAGTTAAATATTTTGAGATGAACCCATCCTGGACTGCACAGGTTATCCCTAAGTGTGTCCACGTGAGAGCTGGCAGAAGACAAAGCAATGGGAAGACAGAGGTGGAGACTGCAGTAATGCAGTCACAGGGATGTGACAGCCACCAGAAGCTGAAAGAGGCAAGGAATGAGTCTTTTCTAGAGATTCCAGAGGGAGAACAGCCCTGCCAATACACTGATTTCAGACTTCAAGCCCCAGAACTATAAGAGAATAATTTTGGTGTTCCAAGCCACCCAGATTGTGGTCCTGTGTTATGAATCTCCTTGGAAACTAACACACTATTGATTTATTGCTCTTTACTTCTGTATCAACTTTCCTTGTCTGTTCTGTGAAAATTGAATAGGTGCATTAAATATTTCTCCTTTGCAGTTGGCTCCCTATTTAAGCTTTGATGGTAGACAGCACTGGAGGGACACTGAAGAAGGGGCATCTTTTCAAAGTCCTGGCCTTTTCTTTAAATTGTGTTTTGTTTTCTTCTTCTTTTCTTGCTTTGACTGCATGCCTGCCAGTGGTTTGTGTGAAGGTTCAGTGGTGCTCTCCCATAATGAGTTTCAGCTGCACCCCCATGGAACAATTCCCAATGAGACCCCAAGATACCTCTCAGGGCTGATTTCCTGGTCTCAAGTTGACAGTTCACCAGAGAATTAATTCCTGTTTGCTGGATCTGGCTGTCACTCTCCACCCAGAAGAATCCCTTCTGACCTGGAATCACCCAGAGAACTTCTCTATAATTTAGTTGTAACTAATGAGAACTGAATCACATTATAGCTAATGAGATCCAAATCAAACCCTTGGAGATTACTTATAAAAGGTAAAGAGAGTTCTCAAAAAATAAGGTAGGGCTGAGGGGTGTATTTCTCAGGTATGCTCCTCAGCACTACAGTATTTTTCGAGGCCTCTTTCAACCCGTTGTAAGTAATCCCTGTTATAGTTCACAAATTACAGTTTAGGTCTCTTTTTCAAATTACCATGTGGTTCCTGCTTGGACTGTAATTGAAATACCCATTTTACATAGGAGAACATGATGCATAGGAATGTTAGTTGACTTGCCTAAGTTTCACACAGTAATTGGTAGAATCACTATTCAAAGTCAAAAAGTAAGGTTCTAGCATTTGTAGCCATTGGATTGTAAAACGAATAAAAAACTGACAAGAATGAACTAGATATTTGGCATATTAAGTTAGAGATAACTACAAAGTAACTGCTGCTGCTGCTAAGTCGCTTCAGTCATGTCCGACTCTGTGCAACCCCAGAGACAGCAGCCCACCAGGCTCCCCTGTCCCTGGGATTCTCCAGGCAAGAACACTGGAATGGGATGCCATTGCCTTCTCCAATGCATGAAAGTGAAAAGTGAAAAGTGAAAGTGAAGTTGATCAGTCGTGTCCGACTCCTAGCGACCCCATGGACTGCAGCCTACCAGGTTCCTCCGTCCATGGGACTTTCCAGGCAAGAGTACTGGAGTGGGGTGCCATTGCCTTCTCCAACAAAGTAACTAATTGAATGGAAAAAACTTACCATTTTTCTATTTCCTTTATCCACCACTCTACACTCAATATCTCACTTCTAGACACCAAATGGAAGGAAATCTCTTGTTTTTCTGTTTAATTTTCACAGCATACTTTTTACTCCAGATATGTAATTTTTCCACACCAAGAGATTCTTGCACTTCTTTATGGACACAGGATATATGTCCTAAACTTTACTCTGATGATACCAACCTGGAGTCAACATCAGATCTCACAGGTTAAGGGTTTATTCCACAAGACCACTCCTCTCCATCTCTGATGCAAGTTTCAAGTACAGTTTGTTACTTGTACTTCTGACTGAAGTGCATGCGCGCTCAGTTGTATCTGACTCTTTGTGGCCCCATGAACTCTAGCCCACCAGGCTCCTCTGTCCGTGGAATTTTCTGACTAATCAAGTATAAATGAAAAGTTCCCTCCTTAAGCTCAATAATTTGCTAGAACAGCTCTCAGAAATCAGGAAAGACAATTTATCTACTGGATCTTCTGTTGATTAATAGCCAAATAAAAGAGATCCATGGGGCCAAGTATGGGGAATATGCAAGGGAAGCATCCTTTCCAGGCCCACCCCCATCTTAGCACTTCCACGTGTTACCCAAGCTAGAAGCCCTCAAAAACCCATATTTTAGAAATTTTTAGGGAGGCATGATTGACTAAATCACTCACCATTGATTATTATTTCAACCTCCAGCACCTTGCCCCACTCCAGAGATCATGAAAATTCCAACTGAAAGTTCCAAACCTCTCATGAGACAATTTGGTTCCACTGACAACCAGCCCACATCCTATGGTTTTCTAGAAGGTTTCCAAAATTCATCTCATAATATAAACCCAGGTGAAGCTGAAAGAGGCTTGTTACGAAACAAAAAACACTCTTTTCTCTTTTATGGCTGTGGAGATACTGCAGTAACTGAAGACAAATGACTGCATATCATAATTAAGGATATTTCTATTGCCTTTATCATTTAGGAAGTTACAAGGATTTTATGATTTTCTTGTCAAGAACAAGGACAAAGAAAAAATATATATATATATATATATATATATATATATATTTCTTCTTATAAATCATAATATCACACTAGGCCATATTTATATTAATCATTTGACAAGTATAATGTACAGATTAAAGAAGAAGGTGGAAACTCTGTACATCTAGATGATACAAATAAGTATATGTACCATTCTAAAAGAGAGTTTGGAGCATTGGGTGCAATCTGGAAAGAGTCCCACAGATCACAGATGTTCATAGATATACTGTGAACAGATAGGGTGGGGGTCCCCAGAGAAAGGGATCTGGCTTTCTTGACATAAGAGAAGCCACTTTCGGCCTAAGCCATTTAGTGATCTAAGTCTGGGCACGTGGCTAGACCATCAACAGTTCTAAGAAATTATCTTAAAGGAAAAGAAAAATGAAAGAATAAATGACTGTTACCAGGCAAGAGAGGGCTTCCCTGGTAGCTCAGTTGGTAAAGAATTTGCCTGCAGTGCAGGAGACCCCAGTTCTATTCCTGGGTCAGGAAGATCCACTGGAGAAGGGATAGGGTACCCACTCCAGTATTCTTGGGCTTCTCTATTAGCTCAGCTGGTAAAGAATCCACCTGCAATGTGGGAGACCTGGGTTCGATCCCTGGGTTGGGAAAATCCCCTGGAGAAGGCAATGGCTACCCACTCCAATATTCTGGCCTGGAAAATTCTATGGGGTCACAAAGAGTTGGACATGATGAAGGAAACTGAGGAACAAATGACTGTTATCGGGCAAAAGAAGTAACAATAGCAAGGACAATAAACCAGTTTTAAAGGCTGTCTCAGTTCTATCTTAATGGTAAGGGTTAGCCTGAAGGATTTTCTTGAGTTGTTTTGAAGAATTCAAAGCCCTTTCTAGCCTCAACCACTACCTGGGAAGCCCCATGCTAAAGCAGGAGACACAGAAGCCACAGGTTCGATCCCTGAATCAGGAAGATCTCCTGAAGAAGGGCATGGCAACCTACTCCAGTATTCTTGTCTGGAGAATCCCAAGGACAGAGGAGCCTGGTCTGCTACAGTCCATGGGGTGGCAAGAGTCTGACATAACAGAGTATACACGCAATGCAGCCTCAACCAGCACATGAGAAATTATGATTTTCACCTTTCCTGACCCTCATGACTTCACTTAACTAAAACCTAGACTCTCAACTTTTGCCCTGAATCTGTGCTGAATTCTTTCTGTTCAAGCCCCTACATGAATATGCATATACCACCCAAATCTTTTCATGAATATGCATGTATATCCTTAGCTTGAAACTTTCTCAATTTTGCTGTTTGGGAATATATCTCGATGCGAAAGATCCCTGGTGTTCTCCTTACTCGCTTCAAGTAAGAACTTCTTCTTTCTCCTAGTCACTGGCTTGGCCATGTCTTTTGCCTGGATACCCACCCAAGAGGCAAATCAGCTTTTGGATAACAATACTCCATTTGGCCTATAAAGTAACAGCCTAAAAGATGCTTTGGAAACTTTCTAGCTAGCACCCAACATTTAAAAACCAGGATGCTTCACATAATAACAGAATCTTTTTAGCTTCTCTGGAAAAAAAAAAAATTAGAATATTGCAACTTTCTCTCTCTCTCTCTCTCTCTATATATATATATGGATTAAAACCAAGGGAGTGAAAAAAAGAAAAAAAGAAAAAAAACTGCATTACCCCATGACAGTGCAGTGATATCACCAGAAATTATTGTGAATTGTTTACATTGTCCTGGTGCCTATCACCCAGCCACTACTTCAATTTCTCTCTTTTATCCTACTTTATCTCATGGTCATTCCCACCATTTTCTTGCAAAAGTTTTGGTGTTATGTTACTGACACTCAGACCAAGGATGATACTTGAGATCTGCTATTCTTCCCACTGATATGTTATAAAAGTAAACTGTCACTCATACCTTTTTTGCAAGATAAGGTAATATGGACAGATTTGAATGAATAAAAGAATGTTTATTTCTTTCAAATGTTTCAAATAAAGGGTTTATTTAGTTTCAAAAAAAAAAAATAAAACCAAGGGAGTGAAGGAAGTGAGTGGAGATTACTGAAGACAATGAAAAATCTTTTACTTTAATGGAAAAATAACCAAAAATTGTGTTACAAATTTATATATGTATGAATCATGATGTATAAGCAATTTTAATATTTCAGAAAGTTAATTCACAGTAACAGATATAGAACAAGAAATAATGAACATGGACTCTTGACTTTTAATACATGTTTTGGAAGAGTATCTGAGATTTGAAGTAAATACGAGATTCTGGTCATGATTATTAATATATTAGCAAAAAAAAAATCTTTGGAAAAATACAAATATTCTGAACAAACACTCCATTTTTGGTCAATGTTCTACCCAAATTTAGTCACACACACCAACAACAAAGCTCATTCTTACTTTTTTTTTTTGTCCATGCTGCACAGCTTGTGTGATTCTAATTTCCCAACCAGTGCCCTCAACAGTGAAAGTGCAGCCCTAACCACTGAACTGCCAATTCCCAATAAAACACATTTTAAAGTCATTACAATCATTTTCAAAATGTAAGTTGAACTTTATATCTTAAAGCAAAAAAGCAAAAGAAAAAAGAAGCAAATATTCATTAGTGCTAAAGGACATTTTAAAAAAGTTTCAACTCTGTTTTATTCTTGGAAAATGCTACAAGACCAAGTCTTAATAACTTTCTAAGTCTGCATAACATATCAGGACAATTTCAACTCTCCCATTTTAATATTTTCACACTGTGGATCATATCACTCATTTAAATCTTATCATTTCTCTTCATTAAAAACTTTTTGCTCTCCTTTCAAGGTAATATCTTCAAAATAAAAGATTATACCATATGCTTATTCTTAAAAAATTATGTGTTTTAAAAATTTAAGTCTTAATTTAATCCTCTCTTAATCTGTACTGCCCTACCCTGCTTTATTCCCTCTGGCTGATTTTTTATATACTTCACTTTATCCTCCAATCCTTGCTTAGATTTTCAACTTATATTGACCTCTTTAAAATCTAGACTCATCTATTAATAACATTTGTTCCCAAATGTTATTGGGAACAAATATCTCCTGTGTAGTAACTATCTCAATTCTTCCTTTTATTTTACTTCTTTTCTCACCTGCTGCATAAAGTCTGTTTCACCCTACGTTTAGTAGGAAACTACACAGTTATGAGCAACAAATGTAAAAGGCCTTAACTTCAAACAGATGCTCAAGTTTTTAATTCATTTTGAACATCATTGTTTGTTTTAATAATGGAATTTAATAATTTAATAACATAATTATCTTTTCAGCTTAACTATCGTAACCACAAAGATGCTGGGTGTGCTTCCAGTTCTTATTCTCCTTTTCATTATTAAGACAGATTTAGAAATACTATATGTTTATATATATAAACATATAAAACTATAGACTATTGGCAGTATGTAGCTAGATATACACAAATGTCTATAGTACATAACTGAATGTGTATAAGTTCTTATGATGTATGGTTAAATGCATAGCAATGCATACAATGCAGTAAAATGTGTATAATTAATCACTGCAGATGGTGACTGCAGCCATGAAATTAAAAGACACTTACTCCTTGGAAGAAAAGTTTTGACCAACCTAGATAGCATATTCAAAAGCAGAGACATTACTTTGCCAACAAAGGTCTGTCTAGTCAAGGCTTTGGTTTTCCAGCGGTCATGTATGGATGTGAGAGTTGGACTGTGAAGAAAGCTGAGCACCGAAGAATTGATGCTTTTGAAGTGTGGTGTTGGAGAAGACTCTTGAGAATCCCTTGGACTGCAAGGAGATCAGCCCTGGGATTTCTTTGGAAGGAATGATGCTAAAGCTGAAACTCCAGTACTTTGGCCACCTCATGCGAAGAGTTGACACATTGGAAAAGACTCTGATGATGGGAGGGATTGGGGGCAGGAGGAGAAGGGCACGACAGAGGATGAGATGGCTGGATGGCATCACTGACTCGATGGACATGAGTTGCAGTGAACTCTGGGAGTTGGTGATGGACAGGGAGGCCTGGTGTGCTGCGATTCATGGGGTTGCAAAGAGTCGGACATGACTGAGGGACTGAACTGAACTGACTGATGGAGTTATTATTAGAAAACTCCTAGAGCATTTACTTTAAAGTTAGTCTTGTTTTAAATGCTTAACATATGTCTAGAAAATTAACTCCAGTAAAAATTCTATGAGGTAAGTACTCTTACTATCATACTTGAATGAAAATTGAGGAAATCTAAGAATAGGGCAATTAATTAAAACTGACCAAGGCCCCTCAGCAAATATCAAATGGTGCTGAAACTCAAATTCAGGCAAGCTGCCTCCGGTATTTGTCCTCTTTAATACACTATGCTATACCATGACATAATTCAGAAAACATAATTTGATTTCACTGACAATTGGAGAAAGAATCTCAGGTATAAATAACAACTATAAAAATACTGAGTTGGCCAAAAAGTTTGCTCAAGTTTTTCTGTAAGATGTTACTAAAAACTCCAAACAAACTTTTTGGCCTACTTGATACTAATATTTACACTGAGGAGTTACATAAAGTTTCATAAAAGTTTTGTGTTCATCATCCCTAATGAACTTCAAATCCAAGGTAAATAAATGTTGTTGAATAAAGTTGAAGTTACGATACCAAAAATATATTACAACTTACGAGGTGCTTCACTTTTGTTGAATAACTAAAAAAAAAAAGTTTATTGCCATTCAGAGAGTACTGAATACAACTCCAAATTGGGGAAATTTTTTTGTATTCCTTGCCATGGGAAAGGCAGTGGCCTTTCCCATGCTGAGTTTCATGCAGCTTCTTTTTTATGTTCTTGCAAAAAGATGAATGAGATGCAAGTCAAAGTTACTTTCATTCATAGTTGACAGGCAGAGATCAGTTGACCTATTTGCTCCGTCATCAGAGAGAAGAGATGAGAATTGTGATAGAATATGTGTCTTGGAGAGAGTCTTAAGAGCCTTACTTCAAAGAAGGCTATTCTTTAAAATAGAAAGCACTGTAGATTATGATACAAGGTAATATTCAACCTATTCCAATTCATTGCAGATATATCTTATTTCTTTACACTGGGCTCTCTTGTAAAGTATGGTATCCAGACTGTGAGGTGATAGAAAACAAATGGACAGAAGAGTACTACATAAACTTTCACTCTTTAGTTTTATAACTTTTTTCTTTGACTTTCATAGGAAACAAATTCTAAATATGAGTAATTGACTCTTCAATTTCCCAGCCTTGGCTTCAAATCTATTTTATAAGCTTCAAAATCGTTTTAGTTTGAACAATCAAAATAGATGTCATACATACTTAAAGATTTTTTTAAATCACTTATGAAATCAGACAGAGCAGGTCAGGTACCTTTTCAGTACGTGTATTAAGTACACATTTAAATGATTATATATAACATTGCCACAGTAGGCCTCTCTGCCATCCTGCCATCTTCATGTTCCAATACATTTATAAACCCTTTTTGCTATGCCTTTCATAAACCAGCAGTGGTATCTGTTTTTGTTTGTTTTTGAGCGTTTCAATGGTTTTATTGTAGACAGCATGAACAATTTAAGCAGATCATATAAAAATAAATTAGAAACTAATGAAAATAGTCTGTCCTCTATGAAGAGGGGGAAATGACCTGGTATTGGGGGAGGGAGGAACCTGCTGATGGGGCTGCGTCTCCTGAGCCAGGCGGGTGGGGGCCCAGGCCCGACACCTTCTCAGGATGTGGGCCGACCCTCCGCAGACAGGCCTTACTTGGCTCCTGACTTGCAGGCACTTTCTTCTCATTCTACGTGTCGTCCTGTTTCCTCCCAGCAGTTCCCAGCATCCAGACTGCCCGTAGCGGCGGTCCAGACCATGAAGGGGGAATAGCCCCCACGACCGCCCCCACCCATGTGTTGGCGATGCTGACCCTCTTGAGTGGGGTGTAGCAGAAGGTGTACCGGAAAATGTTGAAGAGGCCCAGGGCGCCCGTGAGCAGGTTCACGCCCCAGGTCAGCAGGGCAACTCCGGGAACCACACAGCATGTAGCGAAGGACAAGGCGAGCAGCGGGCTGATCTGTCCACGAACCAGAGGTCTGTTCTTTGTCTTGTTCATGTTTGAATCAAACGGAACCTCAAAAAACTGATTGATGGAGTTGGCATCGCAGGAAGCCAGGCCTGTTCCAACAAAAGCAAGCAGTAAGCAGGAACAGGACCAGTCAAAAGGCGATGGAGCCAGGACAAAGCCGGCCGAGGTGGTGCTGACGACCAGGGCTGTGAGTTTG
This sequence comes from Bos mutus, assembly GCF_027580195.1. NCBI lineage: Eukaryota > Metazoa > Chordata > Mammalia > Artiodactyla > Bovidae > Bos > Bos mutus. The sequence goes on along the minus strand of NC_091621.1, from coordinate 19,406,198 downwards.
ATTTTGGACAGCCAGGCCAGAATTCCTGGCAAATCATCTGCACGGAGCTACATCTCTTTCCACTGCTTCTCTTCTTTCATCTCTTTCCCCAGAACTATGGAGCCCTCAATTACTGAGGTGGGTTCTAGTTCTATCAGTGCTTTTTCATTTGGCTTTCTGGGCAGAGACAGGCTGGGGGGTACAAGAGGTCTCATCTTGCATATTTCGGCTTTGGCCTCATCCAAAGAAGTTTTTTCAAGGAAGGGAGATTCTGCTGGTTCTGGCTTCGGTTTTATTTGCTGCTTGAGGCTTCTGTTTAGTTGTGTGACATACATGAGCTGGAGGAAGTTAACGTGTTGAAATGTGACCCACTGCTGATTGATGTTCCTGAGAAGATGCAGGAATCTACGAGGTGACTCCCGCGTGGCTCTTCTTTCTAGATACCAGATGCATCCTCCTCCCCATCCTGTCAGGAGGCGTGAGGAGAGATGTGCGGGGATGCAGCCATCACACAAGAGTCCAGCCGCCCCCTTGGAGCCCCGTGTCCTCTCTCCTCACCAGTTGCTGGGCGCCGCCACCTTCCTTCCCAGCCCCTTCGTGGGAAGAGCTATTTTTTTTTTTTTTTTAATATGCAATATACTGAAAGTTCGGAGAAGGCAATGGCATCCCACTCCAGTACTCTTGCCTAGAAAATCCCATGGACAGAGGAGCCTGATGGGCTGCTGTCTATGGGATCGCACAGAGTCAGACATGACTGAAGTGACTTAGCAGCAGCAGCAGCAGCATACTGAAAGTTAAAAGTTGTACATGTATTGATAAAAGGATTTTCTCCTTAATCAAAAGAATGGTGAATGTATAAAGTAAATATTACTCAACCTTTAAGAGAAGCTGTGTTTTCATTCTTGCACCATTTATTATATAAAAGCAAGGTAATAATCTCCTTCAGCTTGATGGAAAGAAACCTGTGCCTAATTCTGATATTCTCTCTGTATTTAGGATTTGTATTTTTTCTCATAATAACCTTCACTTATCTGTACAGAAATTATAAACGTAACCTGCTGTGAATCTGAGTCAGAATTCCTGATCTACCATTTATTAGTCATGGTAACATTGAGAAAATTAACTTTTCTGAGGATTTACTTCCTCTTCTTTTAGTAAGGTTTATACTACTTACCTCACAGAATTATTGTGAAAATAAAACAAGTTAGAATACTTAAAATATTTAGTAGAGTACTTAACACATACTGTACTCATTGTACATAATGTAGGTGCTGCTGTTGCTTTGGGCTTTCCTTGTGACTCAGACTCTGTAAATAATCTGCCAGCAATGCAGTACACCCAGGTTGGAGCCCTGGGTTGGGAAGATCCTCTGGAGAAAGGAATGACAACCCATTCTATTCATGCCTGGAGAATTCCATGGATAGAGGAGCCTGGTGGACTACAGTCCATGGGGTCACAAAGAGTTGGACATGCTGAGTGACTAACACTTTTACTTTTTCACTGTTGTTTTTGGTATTTTAAGATCTCAAATGACTTTAATAAGTAGCTAACCCAATCTTAGGCAAAAAAAAAAAAAAAAAAATACACAACACTTACTTTACAAAAACCATAGTTATTCTGATTTGGTTAGCTAAGATCCTGAGGGATAAAACCAGGAAGGTACTTCCTTTTCAGAATAAGACAATTAAAGGAGTCATTTATAAATATGAAATCAATGATGGTTGTAAAATTTAAAGCTAATCTATTAAAATTTTTCCTATTTTCAAACATAACAACTGGAACATAACAACTGGGGGAGGGAGTTACTAATTATAAAAAAAAGGTATATTCTAAAATAAATGTCATTCATCTAAGTAGTACATAATTCTTTAATGACTAGGCATATTATTAAAGCTTAGGACAATAGTTGACCTATGCGCACAGGTAAAATGACTAAGCACAGAAGTTAATTCCAGATTCTAACAATGCAATTTCTACATTAAAATATATATTTTTAAAGTTTGGTATTATGAGGCCATGCATTCTTATTTATATACTTATCAACATTTTCACTAGGTATTATCAAATATGAAATGACCGCCTCTCCAAAAAATAAAAAAAAATCAGAATTTGGTATCCTATCATTTTGCCTAGACATTCAATAACATGGTAAAAATCCATTTAATATGGATATCAATTACTAGAAAAGAAAACACATACACACACACACACACACATTAGTTTCAGAGTGTCTGAAGAACTTGATTTTCAGTGGAATCCAGTTACAATCCTCAAAGTGACACTGACTCTATTAGAGACCAAGTATAAGTAAACGATCAAGCTTAACAGAAGTGCTTAAAGAGCCATAAGTCAGGAAGAGTTTGAAAGTGAGGCATTATTAAGGTTAACTGTTGTAAGATAAGAAGGTGAGAAGCCTTGACAGAGCAACAAGATAGTTATCACTGCTTTAAGGTAAAAATCATTACTTTAGAAGGGCAATTTAATTTGTTCCTAAATAAAAGAAGATTGATTTTTGTTTTCATTTTGTAGGTTTTATTTTCAAGCTGGGGATGGAGGGTGGTGGGAAGGACAGAATTAGTGACGCATTAAAAAAAAAAAAACTTTGTTATGAGAAATTTATAAACATAAGTTTCTTTTTGTGACATTACAAAGTGAAAAATAAAAGTCCCCAAACAATTTAGTTCAACATTATATTTACAAGACTAGAAATTTTCATGAAATAAAGATAATTTATAGAAGAGAGATAAGTCTAGGGAATTGCCAACCTTTTGTATACAAGTTTACCTTAACTGAGTGATTTTACTAATGTTAAGTAATTACTGACAATAGCAAAATGATAGTAATAAGATCTTCAGATGTATTTTATATCTATCTCTAAAAGCAATTGTGAGACAATTTTCAAGGTGGGGATCAGGACTCAAATAGCTCTTTCCTAATTAAGCGAGAACAATTCTCAATTGCCTTTGGTAGAATCTAATCTTCAGAGCATAATGAAACTAAATTGACAGAAAAACACATACAGAGAAACATATAAATACAGTGGATAAATATTGAGTCAGCAAAGTCTATGGTGAAAACAGCTTTTCTTTTTCTCTCTCCCTCTACCTTTTGAAGTGATGACTGTAACCTTGGGCAAGTTTCAGTTAAATATTTTGCTTCTTAAATTGTGCAATAAAAATATCCCTTTCTGCACCTACTATGGGCTAGGTGCTATGTTAGACACTGAAAGTTCAAATACAAATTAAATGTATGTTCTGCTCTCATGAAAATCAAAGTTTACAAATATATCAGATAGCAAAGAACATTCTATAGAATGAGTGTTATAATTGATATTGAATACTTGAATTATCCTCTAAAAATGGATATAAATAGGTAATATCTTTTTTTCATTTCTTCACTACCACCAGCTCTGTCAGAAAGTTAAATATTGTAGAAGATAGTAAGAAACTAAGCTCAATGGAAGTTAATAGCTTTATGAAATTTCTGCAACTGTTTTAAACTTGCATATGATAGAATCACCAAATCTTTCACCTTTCATAGTTGGATTACCATTTCTTTCTTATGTTAGTGCCCCTTTACACAACATCTGGGCTTCCCTGGTGGCACAGTGGGTGAAGAATCTACCTGCAATGCAGAAGGCACAGGTTGATATGGGTTTGATCCCTGGGTCAGGAAGATTCTATGGAGGAAGGAATGGCAATCCACTTTAGTATTCTTGCCTGAAAAATCCCATGGAGAGAGGAGCATGCTGGGTTACAGTTGAAAGGGTTACAGAGAGTTGGACACGACTGATTGACTAAGCATGTATGTATGCACCCAACATCTACTGTGTAGATTACACCATTCTAGTAAGTTTCATATTCATTTCAAAGAGTATTATGATACACTAACCAACCATTGCTGCAGAAATGCTAGTCACTTTAACCATCAAACATTATATGGCATTTTCATTTAAATCAGGAACTATTAGGGCTTTTGCATTCACTACCAAGTTGAACTTCTTCAGAATACTCTACCCAGGGTTTTATCTAAATCCACAATGGGTTGGTTCGATGCACGATACTAGATCTTGGGGCTGGTGCACTGGGACGACCCAGAGGGATGGCATGGGGAGGGAGGAGGGAGGAGGGTTCAGGATGGGGAACACATGTATACCTGTGGTGGATTCATTTTGATATATGGCAAAACTAATACAATATTGTAAAGTTAAAAAATAAAATAAAATTTAAAAAATAAAAGAAAATTAGAGAGTCATAGTCTACCCTCAGTGGACTGGGAGATGCTGAAATTAATTTTTCTTGTTTAATTTGTAGTCAGTTAAATCTGATTTATCTCACATCCTTGTAATCTTTGAAATTCTCCAATTTGAGAGTCCTTAGTCCATCATCATAGTCTACTTTGCTCCTCTCTTTATCCAATCCTATCAGGCATGTTATCTGAAAACTCCATTATATGAATAACAATTTCACATAAATCTTCAGTTCTTCATTCTTGTTTTTAATTGAGAAAATGTCTTGTTGAGGAGGGAATGACTTTACATAAACTCTTTTCAAGTCCTAAGTCTGGTGAACACTAAAATTGTGACCTAGAGCTCCTCTAGTCTGACTACTTTCCAGGCTGTTTCTCTTATTTGCTCATGAGTAGGGATCAGTTAGATGTTGTTTCTCTGACACTTTATCTACTCGACTAAAATATTCTTCCACTTCTTGAACTTGACTCTTCTAATACAATACAGATTTCAGAATTTAACTTATGGTCTTTCTTTCCACACCATGTCAATTGCCAGCCTGACTTAACAATTCCTTTCCAATAACCTCCAAATATTATTCAAAGAATAATTTGAAATAATATTTTCAGACTACTATCCTTTTAATTATCCAACTATAGTATGATCCAACTCCAATATTTCTATACTTCTTTCCTACTTAACAGATCCTTTACTTTCTTTCATTTCTAGATCAAATTTCATATTCCAACAGCTTACCTAATCTCTCATCAAGGTTCTTAACTCACTTTTTCAATATCCTGTCAGTGTCTGTTAGTGTTAATATCTGTTAGTGTCCACAAGGGGCTCATAGAGCATTGTGAAAAATGGCCCATTATGGCCATCTGACAAACAAGGGATGAAGTCACAGGGGCCACATTGCCCTGGTGACATCCTGCTTTTTCCTTAAGGTGATATCCTGTTTTTCCCTGCTGGTGCCAGTTTCTCAAGACTATGTGACAACCTGACCGTAAGACCCCTCTATGTGACCACAAGACCCCAGCTGCTGCTCAAGATAAACTAAGGCCCTCTCCCTTTGGGGCACAATTTCCTATCAATGGGGTAAAAGAAGGGTTAGCTGTAAATGGAGAGCACTGGTTTCTCTCTAAAGCCAGTCACTTTCTTTCTTCCTATAATAAATCTTTGTCTGCCTGAATGCCTGGCTCACCTTACACTATTGATCTGATAAAATCACCCATTTGTGAATTTGGCCACATTCTTTTTCCTTGCCTCTAGATTCCAGGGGCAGCCAGTCTCAAATTGGCCTTTAGTGATTCAAAGCTCTGGGTATGCAGCCTTCTCCCACATTGTACCAAGATTGTTTAGTGTGAAAAGTAGAATATGGCAAAAGTGATAGTATTAGGTCCTAAAAGGCACTGTAACTTGTGATTCTTTCTGTCTCTGTCTTATCACTTGCTGTAGGGAAACCATGTTTTGATCAGCTGTATGAAACCTCTTAACGGCCATGTGAGTGAGCTTGGAAGTGAATCCTTTGGTCCTCATCAAATCTTTAGAAACTATAGCTCATATAAATCAATATCACGACATAAGCAACCCAAATAAAAAATGATGGCTCACACAGTAAAGAATCTGCTCCAACGTGGGAGACCTGTGTTCGATCCCTGGGTTGGAGAGATCCCCCGGAGGAGGCCATGGCAACCCACTCTAATATTCTTCCCTGGAAAATCCCCATGGGCAGAGGAGCCTGGTGGGCTACAGTCAATGGGGTCGCATAGAGTTGGACACGACTGAGAGACTAAGCACATACATATATAGGAGACTTGATTAGAGCATTTACTTCAGAAAACTTGCAATGTAATGTCTTTCTCTTCCCCTTTGAGTTGTAAATCTCCCAGGTATTTTTGTCAGTTTTATAACCTAGAAATATCTTTCTCAAGTACCAGGGAGCCATCCCTTTGAAATGTAACCATCAAGAAATACAGTGCCCCTATTTTCCAGTCTCTGTTGGGGCATATGAGCCTAACAATATTATGTGCTAATTTAGAAAACACAGAAGACCTCATTACTTTGACCAGCTCTTAATGTCCTTCAATACTTTTCCACTAGCTTAAGTCAACATTTCAAAACTCTCCTGCCTTTTGGTTAATAGTTCACTTCAGTCTCTCTTTCTTGTTGCAATAGTATTGAATAAAATCTTCCTTACCTGCTTAACTTATTGGGTACAATCTTTTTGACAGCACCCCTGTGTATGTGCTGTGATTACCTAGGGGGGCACCAAGGTGTTAAGTTCAGTTCAGTTCAGTCAGTCACTCAGTCATGTCCGACTCTTTGTGACCCCATGAACTGCATACCAGGCCTCCCTGTCCATCACCAACTCCTGGAGACCACACAACCCAATGTCCATTGAGTCGGTGATGCCATCCAACCATCTCATCCCCTGTCGTCCCCTTCTCCTCCTGACTTCAATCTTTCCCAGCATAAGGGTCTTTTCAAATGTCACCTCTTCTATAAGGTGGCCAAAGTATTGGAGTTTCAGCTTCAATATCAGTCCTTCCAATGAACACCCAGCACTGATCTCCTTTAGGATGGACTGGTTGGATCTCCTTGCAGTCCAAGGGACTCTCAAGGGTCTTCTCTAATACCACAGTTCAAAAGCATCAATTCTTCGGCACTCAGCTTTCTTCACAGTCCAACTCTCACATCCATACATGACCACTGGAAAAACCATAGCCTTGACTAGATGGACCTTTGTTGACAAAGTAATGTCTCTGCTTTTTAATATGCTGCCTAGGTTGGTCATAGCTTTCCTTCCAAGGAGTAAGTGTCTTTTAATGTCAAGTCTGCAATACCATCTTCAGTGATTTTGAAACCTAGAAAAATAAAGTCAGCTACTGTTTCCACTGTTTCCCCATCTATTTGACATGAAGGGGTGGGACCAGATGCCATGAACTTAGTTTTCTGAATGTTGAGCTTTAAGCCAACTTTTTCCCTCTCCTCTTTTACTTTCATCAAGAGGCTCTTTAGTTATTCTTCACTTTCTGCCATAAGGGTTGTGTCATCTGCATATCTGAGGTTATTGATATTTCTCCTGGCAATCTTGATTCCAACTTGTGCTTCTTCCAGCACAGTGTTTCTCATGATGTACACTGCAGATAAGTTAAATAAGCAGGGTGACAATATATAGCCTTGACATACTCCTTTTCCTATTTGGAACCAGTCTGTTGTTCCATGTCCAGTTCTAACTGTTGCTTCCTGACCTGAATACAGGTTTCTCAAAAGGCAGGTAAGGTGGTCTGGTATTCCCATTTCTCTCAGAATTTTTCACAGTTTATTGTGATCCACACAGTCAAAGGCTTTGACATAGTCAATAAAGCAGAAATAGATGTTTTTCTGGAACTCTCTTGCTTTTTCCATGATCCAGCAGATGTTGGCAATTTGGTCTCTGGTTCCTCTGCATTTACTAAAACCAGCTTGAACATCTGGAAGTTCACGGTTCATGTATTGCTGAAGCCTGGCTTGCAGAATTTTGACCATTACTTTACTAACGTGTGAGATGGGTGCAATTGTGCGGTAGTTTGAGCATTCTTTGGCATTGCCTTTCTTTGGGATTGGAATGAAAACTGACCTTTTCCAATCCTGTGGCCACTGCTGAGTTTTCCAAATTTGTTGGCGTATTAAGTGCAGCATTTTCATAGCATTATCTTTTAGGATTTAAAATAGCTCAACTGGAATTCCATCACCTCCACTGGCTTTGTTCATAGTGATGCTTCCTAAGGCCCACTTGACTTCACATTCCAGGATGTCTGGATCTAGGTGAGTGGTCACACCATCATGATTATCTTGGTCATGAAGATCTTTTTTGTACAGTTCTTCTGTGTATTCTTGCCACCTCTTCTTAATATCTTCTGCTTCTGTTAGGTCCCTACCATTTCTGTCCTTTATTGAGCCCATCTTTGCATGAAGTGTCCCCTTCGTATCTCTACTTTTCTTGAAGAGATCTCTAGTCTTTCCCATTCTATTGTTTTCCTCTATTTCTTTGCATTGATCACTGAGGAAGGCTTTCTTATCTCTCCTTGCTATTCTTTGGAACTCTGCATTCAAATGGGTATATCTTTCCTTGTCTCCTTTGCTTTTTGCTTCCCTTATTTTCACAGCTATTTGTAAGGCCTCCTCAGACAACCATTTTGCTTTTTTGCATTTCTTTTTCTTGGGGATGGTCTTGATTCCTGTGTCCTGTACAGTATCACAAACCTCATTCCATAGTTCATCAGACACTCTGTCCATCAGATCTAGTCCTTAAATCTATTTCTCACTTCCACTGTATAGTCATAAGGGATTTGATTTAGGTCGTATCTGAATGGTCTAGTGGTTTCCCCACTTTCTTCAATTTATGTCTGAATTTGACAATAAGAAGTTCATGATCTGAGCCAGTGTCAGCTTCTGGCCTTGTGTTGGCTGACTGTATAGAGTTTCTCTATCTTTGGCTGCATAGAATATAATCAATCTGATTTCAGTGTCGACCATCTGGTGATGTCCATGTGTAGAGTCTTCTCTTGTGTTGTTGGAAGAGGGTGTTTGCTATGACCAGTGCCTTCTCTTGGCAATACTCTATTAGCCTTTGCCCTGCTTCATTCCATGCTTCATTTGCTCAAAGGCCAAATTTGCCTGTTATGTCAGGTGTTTCTTGACTGTACCTTTCAGAAACTATCATTCTATGCTTACTTTAATTCCATGGACCTAAGATGTAAAAACAGGGAATAGTAAAACAAAAACAATATTATTTATAGAATGCCTCTCCCTGGGAAAGATTGAGGGTGGGAGAAGGGAATGACAGAGGATAAGATGGTGGGATGGCATCACCAACTCAATGGACATGAGTTTAGGTAGGCTTCAGGAATTGGTGATGGACAGGGAGGCCCGGCATGCTGCAGTTCATGGGATCACAAAGAGTCGGACATGACTAAGTGACTGAACTGAACTGAACTCCCTCCCCAACCCCTTTCTCTGTTCCTCCTCTCAATTTCTACCCCATTTAACCTCAGTTTCAAAATAAACAGCTGCAGAGAAAAGTTAGCTAATATAATTGGGACTTTGTGATTCTAATAAAAGCAAAGGAAAATTTTTCTTCTTCTCATTTCTTAAATTGTATTGTGCTTAAGGATTCTCCGTAGCTCCTTTCTAATCCAACAAAATCTCCAAACAATTTCATCTACTGCCAGATCTTCAATTACTATCTGTCATTTATCTTAAATGGGATAGAAACATGCAACTTCCACTTGGAAGGGGAAAGCTAATATCAAGTCCATAATGGGGAATTTCAAAATTACATGCCCCTTTCCACCACTGAATATACAACATAATCCAAGAGAATATAACCACTATATATATATGATTGGATATATAATATGTAATCCAATACTGAGGGGAATTCTTAACATGAATTCTTCTGTATCATTTTTAACGTGAGTTACTGCCATAAAAAGGGTTATTATATAAAGAGTACTGGTAACTGTTGAATGCTGTTGATCTTCATCAGAATTCAATGTATTTTTATGCATAAAACTTCTTTCCTGAGATCAGAACATGTATTTCGAATGGTCTGTGGACAGCTGATATACACTACAAAAGAAACAAATAAGAAGTGAAATTATTCTTTCTTTATCCAAAATTAATTTTGCAATAAACAAGAATTAATTTTTGTTTATTAATTATTGTTAATTAATAAGACTCATGTTATTAACTTGTTATTAATTAACTCACATTTTTAATGAGTTAATTAAAAATGAGTCAAACTGATTTTAGTTTGAGTCAAACTGAGTCAAACTGATTCTGCCCCCTTACAAAACTGAACATGGAATATGATTACCCGTCTTCATGTACACTATTGCTATTCAAGATCAGGTTACCAGGTTTTCTCAATTGGATTTTTAGAAGTCTTATCACTGTTATACAGGCTTTTAATATGACACTATATTAAGTATGGTAAATAGAAATAACATTCTACACAAACTCCTGCACACAAGCTTTACTCACAATTTCCAAAACTTGGAAGCAACCAAAATGCCCTCTAGTAGCTGAGTGGATATATAAACTGTGGTGCATCCATACCATGGAATTCCTTTCAGCATAAATATCAATGAGTTATCAAGACATGGAGGAACCTTAAATGCCTATTAGTAAGTGAAAAAAGCCAATCTAAAAAGGAAAAGACAACCTTCAGAATGGGAGAAAATAATAGCAAATGAAGCAACTGACAAACAACTAATCTCAAAAATATACAAGCAACTCCTACAGCTCAATTCCAGAAAAATAAATGGCCCAATCAAAAAATGGGCCAAAGAACTAAATAGACGTTTCTCCACAGAAGACATACAGATGGCTAACAAACACATGAAAAGATGCTCAACATCACTCATTATCAGAGAAATGCAAATCAAAACCATTATGAGGTACCATTTCACACCAGTCAGAATGGCTGCCATCCAAAAGTCTACAAGCAATAAATGCTAGAGAGGGTGTGGAGAAAAGGGAACCCTCTTACACTGTTGGTGGGAATGCAAACTAGTACAGCCACTATGGAGAACAGTGTGGAGATTCCTTAAAACCTGGAAATAGAACTGCCATACGACCCAGCAATCCCGCTGCTGGGCATACACACTGAGGAAACCAGAATTGAAAGAGACACGTGTACCCCATTGTTCATCGCAGCACTGTTTATAATAGCCAGGACATGGAAGCAACCTAGATGTCCATCAGCAGATGAATGGATAAGAAAGCTGTGGTACATATACACAATGGAGTATTACTCAGCCATTAAAAAGAATACATTTGAATCAGTTCTAATGAGGTGGATGAAACTGGAGCCTATTATACAGAGTGAAGTAAGCCAGAAAGAAAAACACCAATACAGTATACTAATGCATATATATGGAATTTAGAAAGATGGTAACAATAACCCTGTATACGAGACAGCAAAAGAGACACTGATGTATAGAACAGTCTTTTGGACTCTGTGGGAGAGGGAGAGGGTGGGATGATTTGGGAGAATGGCATTGAAATACGTATAATATCATATATGAAATGAGTCGTCAGTCCAGGTTCAATGCATGATACTGGATGCTTGGGGCTGGTGCACTGGGACGACCCTGAAGGATGGTATAGGGAAGGAGGAGGGAGGAGGGTTCAGGATGGGGAACACATGTATACCTGTGGCAGATTCATTTCGATATTTGGCAAAACCAATACAATATTGTAAAGTTTAAAAATAAAATAAAATTTAAAAAAAAATAAAAAGGCTCCATATTCTATGATTCCAGTTATATGACGTTCTTGAAAAGGCAAAACTATGGTGGCAATTAACAACAAAAAAATCAGTGGTTTCCAGGAGTTGAGGTTGGAGGGATAAATAGGCAGAGCACACAGGATTTTTAGGGCAGTCAAAATACTTTGTATGATATTCTAATAATGGATATATGTTCTTATGCATTTGTAGAAATTCATAGAATGTACAACATCAAAAGTAAACTGTACCTATTATACAGAGTGAAGTAAGCCAGAAAGAAAAACACCAATACAGTATACTAATGCATATATATGGAATTTAGAAAGATGGTAACAATAACCCTGTGTACGAGACAGCAAAAGAGACACTGATATATAGATCAGTCTTATGGACTCTGTGGGAGAGGGAGAGGGTGGGGAGATTTGGGAGAATGGCATTGAAACACGTATAATATCATGTATGAAATGAGTTGCCAGTCCATGTTCGATGCACGATACTGGATGCTTGGGGCTGGTGCACTGGGACGACCCAGAGGGAGGGTATGGGGAGGGAGGAGGGAGGAGGGTTCAGGATGGGGAACACAGGTATACCTGTGGTGGATTCATTTCAATATTTGACAAAACTAATACAATATTGTAAAGTTTAAAAATAAAATAAAATTTAAAAAATCATTAGATTTAAGTGCTTGCCACATTAGTAAAGCTGATGTAATCTCTAAATAATGTTATGAAAATTAAAGATATTTTAAAAAAAAGTAAACTGTAAAGTACTATATATACAGTTCACTTTTGGATGATTATGATGTGTCAGTGTAAGTTCATCAATTCTAACAAGTATCCCTCTCTGATGGGGATGCTAATTAATCGAGGAGTCTATGTCTGTGTGGGGACAGGAAGTATATGGGAAATCTCTCTCAATTTTGCTGTAAAACTGAAAATGCTCAAAAAATAAAGTCTTAAACCACATAATATAAACTTTACCATCTTAACCAGCTTTAACTGTATAGTTCAGTGGTGCTCCACTGCTTTGCAGCAGATCTCTAGAAATTTTTCATCTTGCAAACATGAAAGTACTGTCTACCCATTAAGCATCTCCCTATTTCTCCCTCACCTAGTGTTAGTAACCACCACTGTACTTTCTATTCTTATGAATTTGACTACTTTAGATACTTCACACAAGTGAAATCATACAGTATTTGTCTTTTTGTGCATACCTTATTTCACTTAACGTCCTCAAGGTTCATCCATATTGTAGCATGTGACAGGATGTCCTTCTTTAAGGTCAAACAATGTTCCATTGTATGTATATAGAACATCTTGTCTATCCTTTTTAACTTTTCAACAGTTTTATGAAATGTAATGGTATCATTCACTTCCTTAAACACCTTTAGTAACATCCTTGGATAATACTTGGATAACATATTTGGATAATCAGTATAGGTGATATGCAATTAGTAATTTGATCTGCTTTTTAATTTAACCTACTTAGTCTCATATCTCACCATTCTCCCTGCCTTGCATTCTTCCTGTTAACCTTTAATTTGTTTATAGTGAACTTCTTTTAGATTTTCAAGCTCCTCAGGATTATTCTCATTTTTGGACTTTATATTGTCTTCTCTATCATAAACACTGTTTTTGTTCAGCAAATTTCAATTCATCTTTCATATTGTACATTAAATGCTAATATCTTTGTGAGGACAGCAATAGAACCTATATTTTTCATTACTTTATCCCCCAAAGCTAACAAAATAACTGCTTACTGAATGATTAATGAATAAATTGAATAGCAAAGAAATTAAATAATGAATGAGGATTCAGCCCAGTCAGTTATTTTTCACAAGCTATATTTTTAAAATAATGAAATAAACTGCATTGTACTAATTTATTAAGACATGAGATATCAGAATGAATCTTTGTGATATAATCTAGGAAGTTGTTCAACAATGTTAGAGGGAAGTGTTTGCAATTAAACAGGAAGTCCAATCAGCAGAACTCTACACAAGCATTGAATTTGATTAAGAATTCATCAGTAATGCAAGGCTGAGATGATACAATAACAAATTATTGATGTCTAGCTCTAATTCTCTGGCTCCACAGACTTTCAGAACAAATATTTCCTTAGCAAGTGAATACAAAGAGTACTGGAACTCAGAAAGAAGTACAAATTCATGTTTATCTGATTCTGGCTGTTGAACTCATTTCACAGCTGAATCCTTGGTAGTTTTCATTAAGTCCAAATATACCTTCATATGCTTTCAACTATTTGATGTTACTTTTGGAAAATAAAATTCTATCCTAAATTTCAGATCCACTAGTAAAATGGTATTTTACCCAGTCTCAGTTACACTGGCTTACTCCTTATGCACTGGGATCTTTACATATTCTCTTTCTCTGATAGCCCATTACAGTGATAACCCATAACAGTAATAAACCCATTTGACTTAAATACCATTTGCCCCATACTCACCTGCATCCTTACTCTATTTTCATATATAAATGCTTGTTTATTTATTTAACAACTCTTTCTTGATTGCTTACAGTGAACAAGGCATACATATATAATTGCAATTATAACATAAATGAGCATCAGCATTAAGAATAGTGAACTTCAAAGAGTACAGATTCTGGAACTGTATGGTCTAGATTTGAATCCCAGTTTTGCCATTTGCAAGGTGTGTGCAATTGGGCAGTTTACTCAACTCTTTTATTCTAATTCCTTGTTACATGTGGTCAGGTCACCAAGGAAAGAGCCTATGTAAGCCTAAAATACTTTACAGCTAACTAGGATACCTCTCTTCAAGTCTGTAAAGATCTCTAGCTTTTACTGTATCCAAACATATCGAGCCTATTAAATGGAAGATAATACAACTCAGCCCAGAAATAAATTTAGCTTTAAGTGCCTTATACTCATACAATGATAGTACTGATTTCCTCCCCAAGTTCATCTCTTGAGTCTTCTGAATCCCTTAGCTTCCTCCTGTCATTTTCCTACAGCTTCTTAACCATTTTATTCTAATAGACACTCTATCTTAGAGAGAAACTTGGACTGCATATTAAGATTAGAGTAAATCTCCCACTGTTGTACATGAGTTAATAACTAGCATATCAAAAAAGACATTACACCTGAATATACTCTAGGCATCACTAAATACCTGGATAGAGCCCTTTTATACCTTATCCCTTTTCAAAAATGTTGAGTGGTTTTTCTTTTTATTTTTTTTCTTTTGGTTTGTCTGTTTTATGAAAGAGGAGCATGAGAGATCTGCCTATCATGATGTTTCTTTAGGACACAGATAGAGACTATCATCAGACCTGTTGGTTGTCTATACCTACCTAAAATTAAGTAATGCTGAACACTTTAGAAAAATGTGAGCCATTAGCTAAACAAAAATAAATTTAAAACGTTCTTATCAGGTAGAAGGCATCTAAATATTGCAGGTGTCTCAATGATCTCTTAAGTTACAGGGAAGATGTGTGCATAAAGAACACCAATTTAAATTTCACAGCACTAAAAAAGGATGTAGAATTGACTGAGTTAGAATATTTAACTTCAATTTCCAATTTTGTTCTAAAATATTCAGTGCAAACTAATACTATGTGAGCTGTCTGTTGGGGAAGAAATTAAAGTCCTGAGTTTCACTAATGTATAAGCAGGGAAACACAAGAGAAATACAATATGATTCCCAAGTTTAATTAATTTAGCAAAGCAGAAGCTCAGAGCCAGCAGTAACCAAGAAAATGCTAGGGCTAGGAAATATGAAGCTCAATCTTTGAGAGAGCCTCACATCCTTGTTCTTCTGCAGGGATGTAAAAAGATCCTTTACATATTAAAGGACAAAAAACCCTACCTGGCATCTGGCTATAAGTGCAAGACTTTTTATTTGTCTTACAAGCATTTTCCAAGGTGTTTCAAGGAACTAGGAATTCTCAGATAAAATTAAATATGCAGTATTAGTTCAACTGCCTTTCTGCTTTTTATCCAAAATACTTTTATTTGTTCAGAATCAGAGGTACTTTTAGAAACAGTGTGAAAACAGTAATGCTGAATATTTTAGAAAATATGAGTCATTAAAAGTAAAAATGCTAAACAACTATTTCAGTGGTAAGATTGTAATCTTATTGGAGGAGAATGGTAAGATTGCAGATAATGCTGGGAATAAGGCTCATGAGTCCAAGACACTGAGTTAGAAAATACCACCTGGGACAGTGCAGTCTTAAAATATTTCAAATTAAATTTTTCCAAATATTTGAGAGTCACTGTGAATTTTAGTGAACTGTTCTTCCTGAAAGGAAAAAATTTTGCTATTGGTAGAATAAAGAAACTGACTGAAGAACAGCCCATTGCTTAATTATAACAAGTATTATTATACTATAGTTCATTGACTAAATTCCTTAAACTTTCGCTTGCTTTGAATTTAATAATTATGGTTGATACAATAGTATATGTTCTTTCAGCTATATATTTGCATGTTGGTAATTTTGTTTACATTGATTCACTGGAGGCAATTTCCTTATGTTGTGAGTGAAAGTCACTCAGTCTTGTCTGACTCTTTGCAACCCCATGGACTATACAGTCCATAGAATTCTCCAGGCCAGGACACTGGAAGAGCTAGCCATTCCCTTCTCCAGGGGATCTTCCTAACCCAGGGATCGAACCAGGGTCTCCTACATTGCAGGTGGGTTCTTTACCAGCTGAGCTACCAGGGAAGCCTTTGTTATGCTATCATTGTTTTATTTAGACTGAGACTGTTTATAGGTCATACCTATATTTTCCACAGAACCATGTTCCTTAAATACATTGCATAAGCAGAAGCCCATTCAAAGAAAGGCAGTCTCCCTTTCTGTTAGGCACAGCAACCTCGAGGAACTGATCTCTGGAACATCCTTACCTAACTGAAAGGACTGCACGGTCAAAATTCCCTCCTGGTGAAGAAAAAGGAAACAAAACCACAGTCTCTCTTCCTCCATAATTCAAAAAACCTCTTCTTTCCCTATCCTAGATTTATGGTAGTCCAAAGAGGGCAGCCTTTTCATGGATCACTGCCCTGTAGTGGTGAAGAGGCTTGCGTAACTCAGATTAGATTAGGTAGACAGAGTGCCTGAAGAACTATGGATGGAGGTCTGTAATACTGTATAAGAGGTAGTGACTGAAACCATCCCAAAGGAAAAACATGCAAGAAGGCAAAAGGGTTGTCTGAGGAGGCTTTACAAACAGCTGAGGAATGGAGAGAAGTGACAGGCAAGGGAGAAAGGGAAAGATATATCCAATTGAATGTAGAGTTCCAGAGAATAGCAAAGAGAGATAAGAAGGGCTTCTTAAATGAACAATGCAAAGAAATAGAGGAAAACAATAGAATGGGAAAACTCAAGATCTCTTCAAGAAAACTGGAAATATCAAGGGAACATTTGATGCAAGGTTGGGCACAATAAAGAAATGGTAGGGACCTAACAAAAGCAGAAGAGATTAAGGAGAGGTGGCAGGAATACATAGAAGAATTATACAAAGAGGTCTTGATGACCCTTATAACGATGATGGTGTGGTCACTCACAAAGAGCCAGACATCCTGGAGTTTGAAGTCAAATGGACCTTAGGAAGCATTACTATAAACAAAGCTAGTGGAGGTGATGGAATTCCAACTGAGCTATTTCAAATCTTAAAAGATGATGCTGTTCAAGTGTTGCACTCAATGTGTCAGCAAATTTGGAAAACTCAGCAGTGGCCACAAGACTGGAAAAGGTCAATTTTCATTCCAATCCCAAAAAAGGCCAGTGCCAAAGAGTGTTCCAATGATCATACAATTGTGCTCATTTCACATGCTAGTAAGGTTATACTCAAAATCATTCAAACTAGGCTTCAGTAGTATGTGAACTGAAAGCTTCTATATATACAAGCTGGGTTTAGAAAAGTCAGAGGAACCAGAACTCAAATTGTCAACATTTGCTGGATCACAGAGAAAGCAAGAGAATTCCAGAAAAACATCTACTTTTGCTTCACTGACTACTCTAAAGCCTTTGATTATGTGGATCACAACAAACTGTGGAAAATTCTTAAAGAGATGGAAAGACCAAACCACCTCAAGTACGAGGGTCAAGAAGCAGCAGTTAGAACCAGACATGGAAAAACTGACTAGTTCAAAATTGGGACATTCTACCTATTTAACTTATATGTGGAGTAAGTACATCATGCAAAATGCCAGGCTGGATGAAGCAGAAGATGGAATCAAGATGCCGAGAGAAATATCAATAACCACAGATATGCAGATGACACCACCCTTATGGCAGAAAGCAAAGAAGAACTAAAAAGCCTCTTGATGAAAGTGAAAGAGGAGAGTGAAAAAGTTGGCTTAAAACTCAACATTCAGAAAACTAAGATCATGGCATCCAGTTCCATCACTTCATGGCAAATAGAAGGGGGAAAGTGGAAACAAGACAGATTTTATTTTCTTGGGCTCCAAAGTCACTGCAGATGGTGACTGCAGTCATGAAATTAAAAGACACTTGCTCCTTGGAAGGATAGTTATGACAAATCTAGACAGCATATTAAAAAGCACAGACATCACTTTGCTGACAAAAGTCTACATGGTCCAAGCTATAATTTTTCAATATATCATGCATGGATGTGAGAGTTTGACCATAAAGTAGGCTGAGTGCTGAAGAATTGATGCTTTTGAAGTGTGGTGTTGGAAAAGATTCTTGAGAGTCCCTTGGACTTCAAGGAGATTCATCTTGTCAATCCTAGAGGAAATCAACCCTTAATATTCACTGGAAGGACTGATGCTGAAGCTGAAGCTTTAATACTTTGGCCAACTGATGCAAAGAGCTGACTCACTGGAAAAGATGATAATGCTGGAAAAGATTGAAGGCAAAAGGAGAATATGGTGGCAGAAGATGAGTGAGATGGTTAGGTAGCATAACCAATTCAGTGAACATGAATTTGAGCAAACTCAGATTTGCTTCTCTGGTAGCTCAGTTGGTAAAGAATCCACCTGCAATACAGGAGACCCTGGTTTGATTCCTGGGTTGGGAAGATCCCCTGGAGAAGGGAACGGCTACCCACTTCAGTATTCTGGCCTGTAGAATTTCATGGACAGAGGAGACTGGCAGGCTACAGTCCAAAGGGTTGCAAACAGTCAGACACAAATAAGTGACTTTAATTTTCACTCAGAGATAGTGAAGGACACGGAGGAGCCTTGTGTGCTACAGTCCATGAGGTCACAAAGAGTTGGATACAACTTACTGATAAAGGAATCTCAATATTCCTCTATGATGAAGCTTTCTTGACTCCTCCTAACCTTTAATTTGCATTTCCAGTTGCCAAATGCTTGGTAAAAACAGTGAAAGTCCAGTCAACATCTTATCCCTTGTTCATAGAGGAATTGTAACTTTTTGATAGAATATGCTGCAAATAAGTCCACTGACATTTATTTTAAATACTGTTCATAAATAGATTAATAGGTGGAATTCAATTACTATAAGATATTAATTAAACATATGATACAGTAGATATTTTAGTATTTTGGAAACTAAAACCATTTTAAAAAAGAACAGCAGAAAAAATAATAGGGGAACCACTGATCAAAACCACAGCCCTGGCCAGGCACCATAATAACCACTTGCATGAGTTATCATACAACAGGAGGTACTGGTAAGGAATTCAGAACCAACAAGCTACCACCAACTGGAAGAATTCAGGAAAAGTCAAAAGGAGAGATTAGTAGCCAGTCCATATGTCAGACCCACCACCTAGAATTCTCTCTTGAACCCATCTTGGCTGAGCAATGCCTGTGCCACCAGGAAGGACTATGAGTCAGTGATTGGCCAGACACACCCCCAAAACTAACCCCATTACCATAAAACCTGAGACTGCAAGCCATGTGGCAGAGCAGTTTGCCAAGGTCCCCTTACTCTGCTGCTCTCCACCAAGGTGCTGCTGCTGCTGTTGCTGCTAAGTCACTTCAGCCGTGTCTGACTCTGTGCGACCCCATAGATGGCAGCCCACCAGGCCCCCCCATCCCTGAGATTCTCCAGGCAAGAAAACTGGCATGGGTTGCCATTTCCTTCTTCGATGCATGAAAGTGAAAAGTGAAAGTGAAGTCACTCAGCCCTGCTTGACTCTTAGCAACCCCATGGACTGCAGCCTACCAGGCTCTTCCATCCATGGGATTTTCCAGGCAAGGGTACTGGAGTGGGGTGCCATTGCCTTGGTGCCCCTTCCCAATAAAGTCTCTTGTTCTGTCAGTATGTGTGTCTCCTCAGACAATTCATTTCCTAGCGTTATACTACAGCCCACTCTTGGGCTCTGGAAGGGGCCCTGTTTCTTCCAATAAAAATTCCCTTAAAGAATTCTCTTTTCTTCCTTTTTTTTCACACCCTTCCCCTCCCCCCCTCCCCCATGCTAGCCACTCTTAATTCTTCTCACACACAGATATACACACTTTAAACTATCCCAAATTCAGGACGCACTGCTGTTTTCTAATTTTTTGATATAAAAAAGAAACTACTGCCAAAGGACACAAAGTAAAATATACTGTCAAAGAACTATTTCTGTAAAGATTTATTCCTCCATAGACATATTTTAATAGCAATTATACTAGGAAGAAGACGTGTATAAAAAAATCATTTTTAAGTTTGGAGATGCACAGAGATATATATACTCAGAAGATACAAAACTTATACAGATTGACTCAGGTTTCCTTATGTCTAAAGTATATGCTTTTTTGACTGGTGTCTCCATGTCTCATTAGCATGGAGACCACTCCAATCTTATAAAGATTAACTTTAGAATAACAGACCATATTTTCTTTATTATTAAATAAATTCAGGAAATTCTTACTGGTACTTCAGATTTCATGTTAAAATATGTTCTCCAATTCTATAGAGTTACTAAATCAGAACCAACTGAAATTCACAATTTTACAGGTTTAATTCAAATTTTACTGACTCTAAATATGATTTAAAAGAAACTATATAGCTTCAACTCTTTTTTGATTTTGTGTAGAGAGATACTGTAAACAAAACTGACACTTTTTATCTAGCAATCAAAACAACATACTTCAAACTATCCTCATGAAAAAGGACTATGAGTTGAGTAAGTTTTTGGGACAAGGTAACATTAAAAAATCCTATTTATTCATCTCATAATCTGTACTACTAGATGACTAAAAAAATAATTTAACTGCTAGATGACTCATTTTATTGATAAATACCTCCATGCAATAGAGCATTATTATTGTAGTATTTGCTACAGAGCAAGATACTGCATATATCTTTTTTTCCCTCAGACATCTCCAATGGAAAGAGTTTAAAATTTTATATATTTAAATTTGTACAGATGTATACTTACACATATGTACATGTATATGTACATACATATATACCTGTGTGTTTACATATCTAACATGTCAGCCTCTTCCTGATATGCTTGTGCTTCCTCAGAGGGAGATATGTGGGTTCCAAGGAGTATTCTAAGATGCAAATGCAGAACTTCTGGTTCTCTTAAAATTCGACCTTGAAAGTTACACAGCATTGCTTCCACAATATACTATCTGTCAAAATATTTCAAAAGGTCAGCTCATATACCCAGAAAGAAGAAATACACTCCTTCATTTGATGAGCCAAGTTACATTTCAAAATAGAATGTGGAGTTGAAAATATGTTGACCAATCTATAATAGATATTCCTCATACTCAGGGTTTATATATTTTGAAAACATAAAAATACTGTTATAATCTTTCTCCAACTAGATATCTAGTATTTAGAAGTGGTTTATTTTAATTGAATTAATAAATATATGCACTGTGAGCAATCTGGATACTGTTTGTGTATGTATGTGCAATATTTTAGATGCCTAAGAAAAAAATGTATTTTATTCTGTTATTTACTGCTACCTGCCAATCTCTGTCTTCTTCCACACACACACTTCTTTGCATACACTATGGTATTAGACTGTTTGATACTTACTACATAATGAAAGGAATGTTACCATAGAAAACAGAAAAAAAACTGACTTTTAAGTTTCAAAAGCCTTTGTCCTGAAAAGCAACATGGAACCTCGGAGTCTGAGGCATAGAACAATTATCCCTTCAAAACAACCAATAAATCAGAGGAAGGTTTCCAACTGTCAAAACTACAAAGAGATTTCTAAGGCTGGAAAGTTTAGCTTAGGTGATTGTATTATGTAATGTTTTAATATTACATGGTACTCAGGATTATTTCCAGCCCTCAATAAATACTTGATAAATTAATTAACTTTCCTTCAGGAAAATCAGAGAAATAAGTAACCTATAGTACAATGTGCAAAAGAGAGACTCAAAGAGAGAAATCTCACAATAGCTCAAAACACCATATGTGACCATTTCAATTCAGTTCATTGCAATCGCTCAGTCATGCAATGAGTCAGCTCTTCACATCAGGTGGCCAAAATACTGGAGTTTCAGCTTAAAAATCAGTCCCTCCAATGAACACCCAGGACTGATCTCCTTTAGGATGAACTGGTTGTATCTTCTTGCAGTCCAAGGGACTCTCAAGAGTCTTCTCCAACATGACAGCTCAAAGGCATCAATTCTTCCATGCTCAGCTTTCTTTATAGTCCAACTCTCACATCCATACATGACCACTGGAAAAACCATAGCCTTGACTAGATGGACCTTTGTTGGCAAAGTAATGTCTCTGCTTTTTAGTATGCTGTCTAGGTTGGTCATAACTTTTCTTCCAAGGAATAAACGTCTTTTAATTTCATGGCTACAATCACCATCTGCAGTGATATTGGAGCCCCAAAATAAAGTCTGCCATTGTTTCCATATTTCCCCATCTATTTGCCATGAAGGGATCAAGACCATTCCTAAAGAAAAGAAATGCAAAAAAGCAAAATGGCTGTCTGGGGAGGCCTTACAAATAGCTGTGAAAAGAAGAGAAGCGAAAAGCAAAGGAGAAAAGGAAAGATATAAACATCTGAATGCAGAGTTCCAAAGAATAGCAAGAAGAGATAAGAAAGCCTTCTTCAGCAATCAATGCAAAGAAATAGAGGAAAACAACAGAATGGGAAAGACTAGGGATCTATTCAAGAAAATCAGAGATACCAAAGGAACATTTCATGCAAAGATGAGCTCGATAAAGGACAGAAATGATATGGACCTAACAGAAGCAGAAGATATTAAGAAGAGATGGCAGGAATACACAGAAGAACTGTACAAAAAAGATCTTCACGACCCAGATAATCACGATGGTGTGATCACTGACCTAGAGCCAGACCTCCTGGAATGTGAAGTCAAGTGGGCCTTAGAAAGCATCACTACGAACAAAACTAGTGGAGGTGATGGAATTCCAGTTGAACTATTCCAAATCCTGAAAGATGATGCTGTGAAAGTGCTGCACTCAATATGCCAGCAAATTTGGAAAACTCAGTAGTGGCCACAGGACTGGAAAAGGTCAGTTTTCATTCCAATCCATAAGAAAGGCAATGTCAAAGAATGCTCAAACTACCCCACAATTGCACTCATCTCACATGCTAGTAAAGTAATGCTCAAAATTCTCCAAGCCAGGCTTGAGCAATATGTGAACCGTGAACTTCCTGATGTTCAAGCTGGTTTTAGAAAAGGCAGAGGAACCAGAGATCAAATTGCCAACATCCGCTGGATCATGGAAAAAGCAAGAGAGTTCCAGAAAAACATCTATTTCTGCTTTATTGACTATGCCAAAGCCTTTGACTGTGTGGATCACAAACAACTGTGGAAAATTCTGAAAGAAATGGGAATACCAGACCACCTGATCTGCCTCTTGAGAAATTTGTATGCAGGTCAGGAAGCAACAGTTAGAACTGGACATGGAACAACAGACTGGTTCCAAATAGGAAAAGGAGTTCGTCAAGGCTGTATATTGTCACCCTGCTTATTTAACCTATATGCAGAGTACATCATGAGAAATGCTGGACTGGAAGAAACATAAGCTGGAATCAAGATTGTCGGGAGAAATATCAATAACCTCAGATATGCAGATGACACCACCCTTATGGCAGAAAGTGAAGAGGAACTCAAAAGCCTCTTGCTGAAACTGAAAGTGGAGAGTGAGAAATTTGGCTTAAAGCTCAACATTCAGAAAACGAAGATCATGGCATCTGGTCCCATCACTTCATGGGAAATAGATGGGGAAACAGTGGAAACAGTGTCAGACTTTATTTTTCTGGGCTCCAAAATCACTGCAGATGATGACTGCAGCCATGAAATTAGAAGACGCTTACTCCTTGGAAAGAAAGTTATGACCAACCTGGATAGCATATTGAAAAGCAGAGACATTACTTTGCCAACAAAGGTTCGTCTAGTCAAGGCTATGGTTTTTCCTGTGGTCATGTATGGATGTGAGAGTTGGACTGTGAAGAAGGCTGAGTGCTGAAGAATTGATGCTTCTGAATTGTGGTGTTGGAGAAGGCTCTTGAGAGTCCCTTGGACTGCAAGGAGATCCAACCAGTCCATTCTGAAGGAGATGGGTCCTGGGATTTCTTTGAAAGGAATGATGCTAAAGCTGAACCTCCAGTACTTTGTCCACCTCATGGGAAGAATTGACTCATTGGAAAAGACTCTAATGCTGGGAGGGATTGGGGGCAGGAGGAGAAGCGGAGGACAGAGGATGAGATGCTGGATGGCATCACTGACTCGATGGACATGAGTCTGAGTGAACTCCGGGAGTTGGTGATGGACAGAGAGGCCTGGTGTGCTGCGATTCATGGGGTCGCAAAGAGTCGGACACAACTGAGCCACTGATCTTATCTGATCTGATCTGAAGGGACTGGATGCCGTGATCCTAATTTTCTGAATGTTGAACTTTAATCCAACTTTTTCACTTTCCTCTTTCACTTTCAACAAGAGGTTTTTTAGTTCCTCTTCACTTTCTGCCATAAGGGTGGTGTCATCCGCATATCTGAGGTTATTGATATTTCTCCCAGCAATATTGATTCCAGCTTGTGCTTCTTCCAGCCCAGCATTTCTCATCATGTACTCTGCATATAAGTTAAATAAGCAGGGTGACAGTATACAGCCTTGACGTACTCCTTTTCCTATTTGGAACCAGTCTGTTGTTTCATGTCTTGTTCTAACTGTTGCTTCCTGACTTGCATACAGGTTTCTCAAGAGGCAGGTCAGGTGTTCTGGTGTTCCCATCTCTTGAAGAATTTTCCACAGTTTGTCATGATCCACAGTCAAAGACTTTGGCATAGTCAATAAAGCAGAAATAAATGTTTTTTCTGGAACTCTCTTGCTTTATTAGAATTGGAAATTTTAGGCCAAAGCACAATGCACAGAACAGAGTTTCTATATATGTTTTTTTTTAACCTTCACATAATCCTTCAGCCTTTGAAATTTATTAATATTTTATATTATAATGTTAATCTACAAATTAATATAGCCACATTCTGAATCATCTGGATAATCACCCTAAAACTCAATATTCAATTTCATTTTATTAACCAAAAATTTGTGCTTCTAATTGTCAATTGACACGATTTTACTGTGTAGCATATGAGTAAAAAATTTCAGATTTTAATATAGATATATAAAGGAACAATTGAGAAATCATACTGCAAGTTCGTAAAGATGAGTCTAATTTAAAAGAACTTGTGTTACTGTATACTATGCTATGTACATATCTTTCAAGCAGATGTTTTGTAACAGCACAATATTTCTTTGAAGTAAGTTTATTTATAAATACATCTCTAAATCAGAGAAAATACTCCAATATTTTTGAGAATTTATTTATAGCATGTGTTAGTAAATAGATAAAACATAGTGGACTTCAATTTAAAATTATCTTTTAGAAGGAGACACATGTATGTATAGCTGATTGATACTGATGTATGGCAAAAACTATCACAATATTGTAACATAATTGTCCTCCTATTAAATAAATAATTAAATAAAATTATCTTTTAAATTCAAAGTAATAGTTTTTTGAATTATTTGTGAATAACTCAGAATTTTTCATATATCAGAATATTTTCTACATTACGTATGCTCCATGTCCTAAAAGCCCAAGTCTATCTGCTGCTGCTGCTGCTGCTAAGTCACTTCAGTCATGTCCAACTCTGTGCGACCCCATAGACGGCAGCCCACCAGGCTCCCTGTCCCTGGGATTCTCCAGGCAAGCCATTTCCTTCTCCAATGCATGAAAGTGAAAAGTGAAAGTGAAGTCGCTCAGTCGTGTCCAATTCTTTGCGACTCCATGGACTGCAGCCTTCCAGGCTCCTCCATCCCTGGGATTTTCCAGGCAAGAGTACTGGAGTGGGGTGCCACTGCCTTCTCCTACAAGTCTATCAGAGAAACACAAAATATAAAAATTCATTAGTACTGTGTGTTAATTGCTCAGTCATGTCCGACTCTTTGCAACCCCATGGACTATAGCCCACAAAGCTCCTCTGGTGGGATTCTCCAGGCAAGAATACTGGAGTGGGCTATCATTTCCTTCTCCAGGGGATCTTCCTGACCCAGGGATTGAACCCAGATCTCCTGTATTGCAGGAAGATGCTTTACCATCTGAGCTACAGTCCAAAGTAATACCTAAGCATCTATCCAATTTTAAATTTTATTGAATCTATTAATGTTTTACTTTTATTTGTATTGGTTGGTTAGAGTTTTATGTAAACTGAAAATAATATAGTTTGTATTAATACAGTAAATGTCAAAGTAGAATAAACCATTCCATACTGTAAATGTTTCTATCTTATAATTAAAAAATATTTAATTCAGTAGTGGTAGTCCTCATGATTTTTTTTTTTTTCTCAAGAAGATTAAGCTTGAGATAAAGCCACTCAAGACAATTTCAACTATTGATATTATTTAGCATTTAAATAGTTTGTTTCTTCCTATTAATTTGAGGCACACATATTGATATTTGCATCTCCCAAATTTGGTAATTAAACAAGAATTGAGCTCTTTGTTAAACATCTTACTACAATTTTGCCAATAACTAAATTACCACTCAAAGTTGTCAAGCTATATGCACTCAATTTTTAGGATGTTAGCAATTTGTTCTACTTGGGAAACCAGATTAACAAAGAGGATATTGTTGTGTGGAGATTAACTGCTTTGATCGTGTGAATGATGGATGGTTACTTTTGAATGTGTTAAAATACAAATATCTTTGTAAAACAATAAAAATTATTCATTTTATTTAATTGCTTATTTTCATTTTCAGTAATGTTAGTAAGTAAAATAGCAGATTTTCTGGCATCTTAGATGAGATACTTGACCTTTACTCAGTCACAGCTTTCAGGCTTACTAGTTCAAATTACAATCACATTAAGAATCCTAAGAACTTCACTATCTATCATTACATTGAAATTAAATGCTGTATAATTTAAGTACAAATATTCAAAATGAGACAATATCATAAATACTTTTTTCGTAAAAGCAATTTCTTTGAATTAGCAATAGTTAATAGTATTCTAGTTGGTTTGCTGATGATCCAAAGATAAGTGAAGTCACTCAGTCGTGTCTGACTCTTAGCAACTCCATCGACTGTAGCCTACTAGGCTCCTCCATCCATGTGATTCTCCAGGCAAGAATACTGGAGTGGGTTGCCATTTCCTTCTCCAGATCCAAAGATAATTACTGCTTAACAAAAAAAAAGAGTGGAAACTACATGTTTTTAAATATTTAATGAAAACCTACCATTTTAGTGATGTTTTGATAATTGCATATGGGCTTTAAATTGTGTTTTGGAAGACCATGAAACTTGGCCCTCAATACTATGTATTTTCTCCATAGAATAATAAATCTTTCAACAAAAGAGTAGAAAAAAGGATAACCAAAAAAAAAAAAGAAAAAAGGATAACCATATGAAGTGATTTTTAAAAGTCACATAAATTTTAAGTATAATATTATAAGATATACAAAGTTGTGTGATGAGACACATATTTAACACCTTTTTGAATTAATCTGTACCATCTATTTGTGTATCTGGCATTATTAAGATTTGTGGTCAATGGAAATCTATAGTAGTAAGAATCCACAGTTCCTTATGCTTCCAGTTCTCAAACATTTTGTTTTCAGGACCACTTAAAACTCTTAAAAGTTGTTGAGGGCGCCAGTGAACCTCAGTTACTTAGGTACATGTATAACTTTTTCACAAATATTTCACATATATATTTTTTGTATTAAAAAAAAAACTCAGAAATTTATACATCTTAATATGTATTGAGTTTATTAATAATTCATTTAATAATAGTAAACACATTGTTACTAAAAATTTTTAACCAAGAAAAATAAATGTAGATATGCAAATCAAAGTGTGTCATGAGTAACTAACATACAAAAAGCTGTACATATTTTATGTATTCAACTTAATGAGTTTACAGACATATACAGATAATATATGAAGTTAATATGCAATAAACATATATTTCCTTCTAAAATTTTTCTCTTGTACACTTTATTTACTATTATTTATTATCCAATAATAATTAATTGATAAAAGATTTACCCTCAGCAATTTTTAAAGTGTGTAATATAATAAGTACTATGTTGTACAGTATATTTCTACTGTCTTTTTCTTGCATAACTAAAACTTTGTACCATTTGACTCAGTTCAGTTCAGTCGCTCAGTCATGTCCGACTCTTTGTAACCTGTGAATCACAGCATGCCAGGCCTCCCTGTCCATCACCAACTCCCGGAGTTCACTCAAACTCATGTCCATAGAGTCGGTGATGCCATCCAGCCATCTCATCCTCTGTCGTCCCCTTCTCCTCCTGCCCCCATCCCTCCCAGCATCAGGGTCTTTCCCAGTGAGTCAACTCTTCACATGAGGTGGCCAAAATACTGGAGTTTCAGCTTCAGCATCAGTCCTTCCAATAAACACCCAGGACTGATCTCCTTTAGGATGGGCTGGTTGGATCTCCTTGCAGTCCAAGGGACTCTCAAGAGTCTTCTCCAACACCACAGTTCAAAAGCATCAATTCTTCGGTGCTCAGCCTTCTTCACAGTCCAACTCTCACATCCATACATGACCACTGGAAAAACCATAGCCTTGACTAGACGAACCTTTGTTGGCAAAGTAATGTCTCTTCTTTTCAATATGCTATCCAGGTTGGTCATAACTTTCCTTTCAAGGAGTAAGCATCTTTTAATTTCATGGCTGCAATCACCATCTGCAATGATTTTGGAAACCAGAAAAATAAAGTCTGACACTGTTTCCACTGTTTCCCCATCTATTTCCCATGAAGTGATGGGACCGGATGCCATGATCTTCGTTTTCTGAATGTTGAGCTTTAAGCCAACTTTTTCACTCTCCACTTTCACTTTCAACAAGAGGCTTTTTAGTTCCTCTTCACTTTCTGCCATAAGGGTGGTGTCATCCGCATATCTGAGGTGATTGATATTTCTCCCAGCAATCTTGATTCCAGATTGTGTTTCTTCCAATCCAGCATTTCTCATCATGTACCCTGCAGATAAGTTAAATAAGCAGGGTGACAATATACAGCCTTGTTGTACTCCTTTTTTTTTTTTTTTTTATTTTATTTTTAAATGTACTCCTTTTCCTATTTGGAACAAGTCTGTTGTTCCATGTCCAGTTCTAACTGTTGCTTCCTGACTTGCATACAGGTTTCTCAAGAGGCAGGTCAGGTGGTCTAGTATTCCCATCTCTTTCAGAATTTTCAAGTTCCTTGTGATCCACATAGTCAAAGGCTTTGGCATAGTCAATAAAGCAGAAATAGATGTTTTTCTGGAACTCTCTTGCTTTTTCCATGGTCCAGCAGATGTTGGCAATTTGATCTCTGGTTCCTCTGCCTTTTCTAAAACCAGCTTGAACATCTGGAAGTTCACAGTTCACATACTGCTGAAGCCTGGCTTGGAGAATTTTGAGCATTACTTCACTAGAGTGTGAGATGAGTGCAATTGTGTGGTAGTTTGAGCGTTCTTTGGCATTGCCTTTCTTTGGGATTGGAATGAAAACTGACCTTTTCCAGTCCTGTGGCCACTGCTGAGTTTTCCAAATTTGCTGGCATATTGAGTGCAGCACTTTCACAGCATCATCTTTCAGTTAAAATAGCTCCACTGGAATTCCATCACCTCCACTGGCTTTGTTCGTAGTGATGCTTTCTTAGGCCCACTTGACTTCACATTCCAGGATAATACCTTCTTATTTTCCCTGTGCCATCCGGGCTCTTAACAGCTATGATTCTACATTCTACTTTTTGCTTTTATGAGTCTGAGATCTTTAGATTCTTCACGAACATGGTATGAAACAGTATTTGTCATTCTGTTCCTGGTTTATTTCACTTAGTATAATGTTCTCCAGTTTCATCTATGTTGTTGCAAAAGGCAGGATTTCTTTCCTTTTTAATGCTGAATCATATTCTACTACATGTATGCATATATGTGTATATTTTCTTTCTATATTCATTAAGCAATGGGTATTTAAGTTACTTTTATTTCATGACCATTGTGAACAATGCTGATGTTATTATGAATATGAGAGTGCAAGATATTTCTTTGAGATACTGATTTCTCAATATCTATATATATAATTATATATTTCTTTTGGTATAATATATAATATATATATTCTTTTATTTATATAGTCTTATATGTATATTCTTTGGAATAATATATATATATATATATATCATATATATAAGTAAGACTTAGATAGATAGATAGATAGATAGACACACACAGACACACACACTTTAGAAGTGAGATTGATGGATTATTCAGTACTTCTATTTTTAAAGTTTCAAACTAGTGTTAGATGATATCTTATTGTGGTTTTGATTTGCATTTCTTAGGTAACTAATGTTGAGCAGCTTTTCATACACCTGTTGGTCATCTGTGTATCTTCTTTTAAGAAAGTCTAATCAAGCTCTTGCCCATTTTTAATGTAGGTATTTGATTTTCAGCTGTTGGGTTGTAGGAATTCCTATATATTTTGGATATTAACCCTTTATCACATATTGGGCTTACAAACATTTTGTACTGTTCTATAGCTTGTCTTTCATTTATTGCTTCCTCTGCTATACTAAAGTTTTAGTTTGTTGTTTTTAATTTGATGTTAGTCTTATCTGTTTTTGTTTTTGATGCCTATGCTTTTGGTTCCATATCCAAGAAATCATTACTAAAGAACCTTTCTCCTATGCTTTATTCTATACGTTTTATAGTTTTAGGTCTTGCATTTAAATATTTTGAGTTGATTTTTGTGTATGGTGTCAGATAAGGGTCTAAATTCATTTTTTTTGCAAGGATATGCATTCTGTGGTAGATATCCAGTTTTTTCAAAACCATTTATTGAATAGATCATTCTTTCCTTATTGTGTATTCTTCTACCTATTTTTAAAAATCTCTGTGGGACATCTGTTGACTATCTATGCATGGGTTTATTTCTAGACTGTCTATTCTGTTTCAGTGGTCTATATTTGTTTTTATGCCATTCCCACAGTATTTTTATTACTTTAACTTTGTAATATACTTTAAAATCAGGAAGTGGAATGCCTCTAGCTTTGTTCTTTCTCAAGATTGTTTTAGCCTTTAGGGGTCTTCTTTGGTTCCATATAAATTTTAGGACTGTTATTTTCATGTCTGTAAAAAATGTCACTGGAATTTTATAAGGACTGCATTGAATCTGTAGGTCACTTTGGTTGGTATGGACATTTAGTTTTCCATGAACTAAACAGCTAGTACAGCTCACCTCCAAACATGCAAGTGATTTACTGGATCCAACCATCATTATGGGGCATGAATCATAAATGTGTTATGGTCTCTTCTCATTTCAGCACTAAGAATATTCTTTCTTGAAGCTGTCAATTATCCTTTGGTTTCACTCTGTGTAGGGTTTGCAGTGAAGAATACAACAACAACTAAAAAGTTGGATGCCATCTTTAAATCAATCAGCTTTATAATTCAAGAGCAACAATAATTCTTTAATATATTTAATTATTCTATAACAGTATTTCTCTCAATAATATTTTACACTTCTGAATGTACAGATTAAGAAGATATTTTCTAAAATTTATTCCTAAGTAGTTTACAGTTTCTAGTGATATTTAATTGGTATTTCTATGAAATTTCATTTTTTACATACACATATATTTCATCTGTACAATATAATATTCAAAATCTTATTTTTCAGTTGTATGCTTCTTACCTATATTTATCACTTTATTACACTATCTGTAATAAATAATAATCTGGCCCCCCATGTTACTTGATAAAATTGTTGCTATCAGATATATTTTTATTCTTGAATTCAGGAAAAACTATCAATAAATCACATTAATATATATATATATATACTCTATTGTTGTTGTTCAGTTGCTCAGTCATGTCCAACTCTTTGTGATCCCATGGTTTATAGCACACCAGTCCTCCCTGTCCATCACCAACTCCTGAAGTTTACTCAAACTCATCTCCAGTGAGTCAGTGATGCCATCCAACCATCTCATCCTCTGTCATCCCTTTCTCCTCCCGCCTTCAATTTTTCCCAGCATCAGGGTCTTTTTCACTGAGTCAATTCTTCACATCAGGTGGCCAAAGTATTGGAGTTTCAGCTTCAACATCAGTCCTTCCAGTGAATATTCAGGACTGATTTCGTTTAGGATTGGATCTCCATGAAGTCCAAGGGACTCTCAAGAGTCTTCTCCAACACCACAGTTCAAAAGCATAAATTCTTTGGTGCTCAGCTTTCTTTACAGTGCAACTCTCACATCCATACATGACTACTGGAAAAACCATAGCCTTGACTAGACAACCTTTGTTGGCAAAATAATGTCTCTGCTTTTTAGTATGCTGTCTATGTTGGTCATAACTTTTCTTCCAAGGAACAAGTGTCTTTCAATTTCATGGCTGAAGTTACCATCTGCAGTAATTTTGGAGCCCCCCAGAATAAAATCAGCCACTGTTTCCACTGTTCCCCATCTATTTTCCATGAAGTGATGGGACCAGATACCATGATCTTAGTTTTCTGAATGTTGAGCTTTAAGCCAACTTTTTCTCTCTCCTCTTTCACTTTCATCAATACTTTAATACTTCTTCACTTTCTGCCATAAAGGTTGTGTCATCTGCATATCTGAAGTTTTTTATATTTCTCCCAACAAGCTTGATTCCAGCTTGTGCTTCATCCAGCCCAGCATTCCTCATGATGTACTCTGCATGTAATTTAAATAAGCACAGTGACAATATACAGCCTTGACATACTCCTTTGGTTTTGGGGAACAGAATTTAGAACAAACTAACATAATGTTTATTCAAGTAATGGTTTTTTAAAATGGGTCAACTGAATTCTATTGCAAAATGTATAGAAAGTTTCTAAAGTTTTAAGGAAAAGTCAGCTTATTGATAATCACTAAATTAATTTCTCTACTTTATGCCTGGACTTGAATTGTTCAATTAAGTAATTTGAATGAATGAGCCAGCAACTGGTCAATAATGAGGTACTGAAGATTAGACGTGATGTTTAGAAGAGTGGCTTTCCTTGACATCCTTTCCAGTATTCATTGAAAACGTAGCTCTGTTTAAGTACTAGAAACTGTTCTCTGAAATCATTGGTTTAAGTGTCAAAAGTGTCACAAAATTTAAGGGATCCATAATCATCTCACACGCTAGTAAAGTAATGCTTAAAATTCTCCAAGCCAGCCTTCAACAATATATGGACCGTGAACTTCCAGATGTTCAAGCTGGTTTTAGAAAAGGCAAAGGAACCAGAGATCAAATTGCCAACATCTGCTGGATCATGGAAAAAGCAAGAGAGTTCCAGAAAAACATCTATTTCTGCTTTATTGACTATGCCAAAGCCTTTGACTGTGTGGATCACAATCAACTTTGGGAAATTCTGAAAGAGATGGGAATACCAGACCACCTGACCTGCCTCTTGAGAAATTTGTATGCAGGTCAGGAAGCAACAGTTAGAACTGGACATGGAACAACAGACTGGTTCCAAGTAGGAAAAGGAGTACAACAAGGCTGTATACTGTCACCCTTCTTATTTAACTTATATGCAGAGTACATCATGAGAAACACTGGACTGGAATAAACACAAGCTGGAATCAAGATTGCCGGGAGAAATATCAATAACCTCAGATATGCAGATGACACCGCCCTTATGGCAGAAAGTGAAGAGGAACTAAAAAGCCTCTTGATGAAGATGCAAGTGGAGAGTGAAAAAGTTGGCTTAAAGCTCAACATTCAGAAAACGAAGATCATGGCATCCGGTCCCATCACTTCATGGGAAATAGATGGGGAAACAGTGGAAACAGTGTCAGACTTTATTTTTCTGGGCTCCAAAATCACTACAGATGGTGATTGCAGCCATGAAATTAAAAGACACTTACTCCTTGGAAGGAATGTTATGACCAACCTAGATAGCATATTCAAAAGCAGAGACATTACTTTGCCAACAAAGGTTTGTCTAGTCAAGGCTATGGTTTTTCTTGTGGTCATGTATGGATGTGAGAGTTGGACTGTGAAGAAGGCTGAGCGCCAAATAATTGATGCTTTTGAAGTGTGGTGTTGGAGAAGACTCTTGAGAGTCCCTTGGACTGCAAGGAGATCCAACCAGTCCATTCTGAAGGAGATCAGCCCTGGGATTTCTTTGGAAGGAATGATGCTAAAGCTGAAACTCCAGTACTTTGGCCACCTCATGTGAAGAGTTGACTCATTGGAAAAGATTCTGATGCTGGGAGGGATTGGGGGTAAGAGGAGAAGGGGACGACAGAGGATGAGATGGCCAGATGGCATCACTGACTCGATGGGCATGAGTCTGAGTGAACTCTGGGTGTTGGTGATGGAATGGGAGGTCTGGCATGCTGCGATTCATGGGGTCGCAAAGAGTCGGACACAACTGAACGACTGATCTGATCTGATCTGATCTGAATCATATCAGAAATAATTATTACATCTTAATGACTCTTCCTAACTAACTTCTTCTAGTGAGTGCATTTCAGAGTCATGGAAGAAAAATTATGTTCATATACGCATAATTTTTACTGGTTAATTGATGTTATTCTATATGAGGAGAAAAGTGAAGAGAAGATATCATTATTTTTTTTAGACATTAGGGACTTCATATAAATAGAAACAAATGCAGCACCAGTGCTAAGACAAAAAAAGAGTCTAAATAAAAATGCATTCTGTAAAAATGCTAATATTCTGGCCTGAAAAACTCTTTTAAAAATTTGCTTTACAAACTTTCTCTCTTAAGTAGTTTCACTGTTACCTGTCTCCAAAGGGTATTTGCATTTTAAGTACCTTCTGTAATTATGTAAGAATGTGTTTGCATCCTATAATCATCAAGAGGGATGTGTAGAAATATAGCTAAAAAGTTGCAAGAATTTAGTAGAAATCTGAGTAACACAAATTGTAACAGGAGTGAGGGGAGCATCTGAGGCTCATAATGTGAGCTCATGTGTATATAAAAAATGAGTAAAATTTCCCAGGTGCTTTAAATCTGAACTATTTCAAAACACAATGTCTGTTAAATATGAAATATATGACTACATTCCCAAACCTCCACTCCATTATAAGGAAAGTGATAAGAAGTCACAGTGCTTAAGAAATGTTTATCATATTCTGCTGTCTAATTTTGTTTCCTAATAGTTATTGGCTCTTTCCATTATCATTCAGTAATGAATTAATTTGTCCTTAAATAACAACTCTAATATTTTAAAAGTATGACAAAGTGTCTGATTTTCATAAAATCAGAGTTTATGAGACTTCTAAATGAGAAAATAAATACATAGTACCATTTTAAATAGTTTTGGATTCAAGGAGAGAATCACAGCGGATAAGGGTATGGAACTATAAATGACAAAGTATAGTACTTCAGTGATGCTATGGACTGAATATTTATGTTTCCCTCAATCCAGACATTGCAATTCTAATCTCCAATGTAGTTGTGTTTGGAGATGGGGCCTCAAAAGAAGCAATCAAGGTTAAATGAAGTCATAAGGGGTGGGGTCTTCATTCAAAAGGACTATTGTCCTTATGACACCAGAGAATTTATACCCTCTCTGCCCCCATTTCCCAGGAGGCACCGAGGAAAGGCCCTGTGAGGACATAGCAAGAAGGCAATCATCTACAAGTCAAGGAGCATTTCCACTCTAGAAATTGAATTTGCCAGTACCTTGAACCTGAATTTCCCAGACTCCAGGGCTGTAAGAAAAGAAATAATTGTTGTTTAAGCCATCCAACCTTGTGGTTGTCAACTACAAATTGGCACTTGCCAAGAGTATTTGCCAGCAACTGAACTACAACTACAAGGGCATTTACCATTTCCCTCTGTGGAGATTGAACCCTGTGCTCCTGCAGCTGTTTGACTTTCAACATCCCCTTAGGAAGTTCAGGGTGGAGGTAGGCACTCTGGGCTCCAGGGAATCTGGTGAAATGGGTCTTTAGGTAGATATTTCCAGGAACTGAGTTCATGATCCCAATATTTTTGCATCTATTCATATCGAGACTAGCACTGAAACACTTCATGATGACATCAGTTCCTCATAACTAGCAGAAAACTTTTTGTATGGTACACTCTTGATTGCATTGAACTTCCGCTTCACCAAAATCCTATATATTGACCTTTCCTCACTACCTCTCAGAGCAGTCTCTCAGAACTATCTAAGGTGCTGTCTCCTAGGCTGCAGTCCTTATTTTGTCCCAAATAAAACTTAACTTGCAGCTCTCAAATTGTGCATCTTTTTAAGTCGATATGGCATTCTGTTTTGTAGACTGGGCAGACCAAGAGAAGTGCCAACAAAGACTTCTCTGAGATAAGCAATATATGTATTTCCTACATGAAAAAAGATACAAACGTGAAAAAAGGAGACAATAATCATAAGGTTTTAAAGCATTAATCAGATAGGTATGTTTGACAAATATTAAGAAGTTCCATGTAGCTCATCTGAAATACACCAGGGAAACAGGGTTGGAAATTAGAAAACTTAATTTTAAAAATTGACAGGGACCAAATTATATAAAACCTACCTTCTAAAACTGTTACAGAGATTTTGAATTTGATTCCAAGGATGATGTGAAACTCTAGGAATGGTTTGAACAAAGTAGAGACATGGTATTACTTATGTTTTTAGAAGACGACGATAGCAGTTGTAATTATGTATAGGCATGGGTGTGTTTAAGGAGACTGATAAGGAGAATTCTGAAATACTTCATGTCATCTTAAATAAATACTCTATTAGGTCAAATGGCAAAAGAAATTATTGCATCTCATCTGAGCAGAATGTTGAGGTTTACGGAGA